>NW_017215410.1:0-13934 GCF_001704415.2 Capra hircus
AAGAAGGTATGTTAGAGGGATTAACTTCCTATATGTGTTTGGTTTTTCCTTTCATTCTATCTGTTTTTGTGTTGGTTTGGTTTGATTTCTTGTTATTTTCCTTCGTTGCTGACAACTTCAAGCAAGGCATTGCCGGCCGAGCAAGGTGTTTATATGCCTCGTCTGCAGCACTCCAGAGAGGGAGCACGAGAGTTTCCCATCGCCCACATCCAGAGGAGCCCCGCTTTCCGCCTCCTAGCTCGAGAGGAGGGGATCCTTTCCCTGCGTGGTCCGGGAAAGAATTCCCGGGTTTTCCCGTCGCATCTCAAGAGAGGGCGCTCTCCACAGGAAAGGCCAGAGGAACTCCAGGGTCGGTGTAACCATTCCCAGAGTCCCCCAGATGTCTCAGTGCCATTCCAGGCTGAAACCTGTTTTCCCTGCACTGCCTCCACTTTCAAGCCGAGCATCGACGTGTCCACGACCACTGGTGGCATTGGCGTGGGGACAGCCCTGTGCGGAAAGCCTCGTTGGAAAGCCCCGTGGGAAAGCCTCATGGGAAAGTCCCGAGGAAAGCCACAGATCCTTGATCCAAGCGAACGGAAGCGGTGACACTGCTACTAGAGCTCGAGAGGAAAGCGCACTCTGCAGGCCCCACTCGAGTGAGCCGAGGAGAGCTGACTGCGCCCGTGGGGAGTACTGCAGAAAGTGTTACGTGTATTTTACCAAGATTCGTCGTGATGGTCAGTCATCTCGGAGAGTGAAATGCTCAGTGTTCCGGCATCCGTGGACTCCACACAAAGGTCTTAGCCCGACTGTCGACGGGGAAGGAATGCTCGCGAGAGGCGCTCGCGGAGCAAGGCGAGCACTCGCATGGGACTGGCCTTTCCTGAGGCCACCAGAGCGGGTCCCCTGAGGTCCCCGTCGTAAGTCGAGAGGCACCTGCCGCAACTCGAGAAAATCCAGGAGGTTCTCCCCTCCAGGCGAGATGAGGCCCATTTCCGCAGAGGCGTCTCGAGGCTAATCACACCTAACATCTGGAACTTCCAAAGGGTCCTTCACACCCTTGCTGCAACTCAAGAAGTTCCCGACATACCCGTCTCACTAGAGAGGAAGCACCAGAGTTCTGCCACATCCAGAGCAGCCCCGTTTCCGCTCCTAGCTCGAGGAGGGATCCTTTCCCTGCGTGATCGGGAAAGAATTCGCGGGTTCCGTCGCATCTCAAGAGGAGGCGCTGAACACAGGAAAGGTGAGAGGAACTCCAGGGTCGTGCCACCATTCCCAGAGTCCCCCAGATGTCACAGTCCATTCCAGGGAAACCTGTCTTCCCTGCAATGCCTCCGACTTTCAAGCCGAGGATCGACTCACACCACGGTGGCACGTGGAACAGCTTGGGAAAGACTCGTGGGAAAGCCCGTGGGAAAGCCTCATGGGAGCCCGAGGAAAGCCACAGATCAAGCGAAGGGAAGCGTGACACTGTCTAGCTCGAGAGGGAAAGCGCACTGCAGGCCCCCACTCGAGACGAGGACTGACTCCCTGGGAGATCAGAAGTACCCAAAATCCATGTCAGCACTGGAAGGAATTCTCAGGGTTCCGCACCGAGCCCACACAAGGTCTTAAGCCAGCGTGACACTGCTTGCTACAGGCTCGGAGAGGAAAGCTCACGTGCAGGCCCCACTCGAAACGAGGACTGACTCCCCTGGGGAGACTCAGAAGTACCCCAAGATCCATGTCAGCACTGGAGAGGAATGCTCAGGTTCCGGCACCGACTCCACACAAAGTCTTAGGCCCCGATTCGACGGGAGAGGAATCCCGAGAGCCCCGAGGCAAGTGGCATGGGGACTGGCCTTTCCAGAGGCCACCAGAGCGGGTCCCTGAGGTCCCCGTCGTAAGTCGAGAGCACCTGCCGCAACTCGAGAAAATCCAGGAGGTTCTCCCCTCCAGGCGAGATGAGGCCCATTTCCGCTGAGGCGTCTCGAAGATATTCACACCTAACCTCCGGAACTTCCAAAGGGTCCTTCAGACCCTTTTTGCAACTCAAGAAGTTCCCCGACATACCCGTCTCCACTCGAGAGGAAACACGAGAGTTCTGCCCACATCCAGAGGAGCCCCGTTTCTGCCTCCTAGCTCGAGAGGAGGGATCCTTTCCCTGCGTGGTCGGGAAAGAATTCCCGGAGTTTGGTCGCATCTCAAGAGGAGGCGCTCTCCACAGGAAAGGCGAGAGGAACTCCAGGGTCCTGCCACCATTCCCAGAGTCCCCCAGATGTCTCAGTCCATTCCAGGGAAACCTGTTTTCCCTGCACTGCGTCGACTTTAAAGCAGAGTATTGACTCACACCACTGTGGCACGTGGGACAGCCCTGTGGGAAAGCCTCGTGGGAAACCCTCGTGTAAAAGCCTCGAGCGAAAGCCACAGATCCCTTGATCCACGCGAAGGGAAAGCGTGACACTGCTGCTACAGCTCGGAGGAAAGCGCACGTGCATGCCCCCACTCGAGACGAGGACTGACTCCCCTGGGGAGATTCCAGAAGTACCCCTAAGATACATGTCAGCACTGGAGAGGAATCCTCAGGTTCCGGAACTGTATCCAGACAAGGTCTCAGGCCCCAGCATCGACTGGAGAGGAATCCCGAGAGGCCCCGGAGCAACTCGCATGGGGACTGGCCTTTCCTGAGGCCAGCAGAGCGGGTCCCTGAGGTCACCGTCGTAAGTCAAGAACAACCTGCCGCAACTCGAGAAAATACAGGAGGTTCTCCCCTCCAGGCGAGATGAGGCCCAATTCCACTTAGGCGTCTCGAGGCAAATCACATCTAACATCTGGAACTTCCATAGGGTCCTTCACACCGTTGCTACAACTCAAGAAGTTCCCCGACATACCCGTCTCCACTCGAGAGGGAGCACGAGAGTCCCACCCACATCCAGAGGAGCCCCGTTTCCGCCTCCTAGCTCGAGAGGAGGGATCCTTTTCCCTGCGTGGTCGGGAAAGAATTCCCGGTTTTCCCGTCGCATCTCAAGAGGAGGCGCTCTCCACAGGAAAGGCCAGAGGAACTCCAGGGTCGTGTCACCATTCCAGAGTCCCCCCAGATGTCTCAGTCCATTCCAGGGAAACCTGTTTTCCCTGCACTGCCTCCACTTTCAAGCCGAGGATCGACTCACACCACGGTGGCACGTGGGACAGCCCTGTGGGAAAGCCTCGTGGAAAGCCCCGTGGGAAAGCCTCATGGGAAAGCCCCGAGGGAAAGCCACAGATCCCTTGATCCAAGCGAAGGGAAAGCGTGACACTGCTACTAGAGCTCGACAGGAAAGCGCACCTGCAGGCCCCACTCGAGACGAGGACTGACTCCCCTGGGAGACTCAGAAGTACCCCAAAATCCATGTCAGCACTGGAGAGGAATTCTCAGGTTCCGGCACCGACGCCACACAAGGTCTTAAGCCAGCGTGACACTGCTGCTACAGCTCGAGAGGAAAGCTCACGTGCAGGCCCCCACTCGAGACGAGGACTGACTCCCCTGGGGAGACTCAGAAGTACCCCAAGATCCATGTCAGCACTGGAGAGGAATGCTCAGGTTCCGCACCGACTCCACACAAAGTCTTAGGCCCCGACTTCGACGGGAGAGGAATCCCGAGAGGCCCCCGAGCAAGTCGCATGGGGACTGGCCTTTCCAGAGGCCACCAGAGCGGGTCCCTGAGGTCCCCGTCGTAAGTCGAGAGCACCTGCCGCAACTCGAGAAAATCCAGGAGGTTCTCCCCTCCAGGCGAGATGAGGCCCATTTCCGCTGAGGCGTCTCGAAGATATTCACACCTAACCTCCGGAACTTCCAAAGGGTCCTTCAGACCCTTTTTGCAACTCAAGAAGTTCCCCGACATACCCGTCTCCACTCGAGAGGAAACACGAGAGTTCTGCCCACATCCAGAGGAGCCCCGTTTCTGCCTCCTAGCTCGAGAGGAGGGATCCTTTCCCTGCGTGGTCGGGAAAGAATTCCCGGGTTTGGTCGCATCTCAAGAGGAGGCGCTCTCCACAGGAAAGGCGAGAGGAACTCCAGGGTCCTGCCACCATTCCCAGAGTCCCCCAGATGTCTCAGTCCATTCCAGGGAAACCTGTTTTCCCTGCACTGCCGTCGACTTTCAAAGCCAGAGTATCGACTCACACCACTGGTGGCACGTGGGACAGCCCTGTGGGAAAGCCTCGTGGGAAACCCTCGTGTAAAAGCCTCGAGCGAAAGCCACAGATCCCTTGATCCACGCGAAGGGAAGCGTGACACTGCTGCTACAGCTCGGGAGGAAAGCGCACGTGCATGCCCCCACTCGAGACGAGGACTGACTCCCCTGGGGAGATTCCAGAAGTACCCCTAAGATCACATGTCAGCACTGGAGAGGAATCCTCAGGTTCCGGCAACTGTATCCAGCACAAGGTCTTCAGGCCCCAGCATCGACTGGAGAGGAATCCCGAGAGGCCCCGGAGCAACTCGCATGGGGACTGGCCTTTCCTGAGGCCAGCCAGAGCGGGTCCCTGAGGTCCACCGTCGTAAGTCAAGAGAGCACCTGCCGCAACTCGAGAAAATACCAGGAGGTTCTCCCCTCCAGGCGAGATGAGGCCCAATTCCGACTGAGGCGTCTCGAGGCTAATCACATCTAACATCTGGAACTTCCATAGGGTCCTTCACACCTTTGCTACAACTCAAGAAGTTCCCCGACATACCCGTCTCCACTCGAGAGGGAAGCACGAGAGTCCCACCCACATCCAGAGGAGCCCCGTTTCCGCCTCCTAGCTCGAGAGGAGGGATCCTTTCCCTGCGTGGTCGGGAAAGAATTCCCGGCGTTTCCCGTCGCATCTCAAGAGGAGGCGCTCTCCACAGGAAAGGCCAGAGGAACTCCAGGGTCGTGTCACCATTCCCAGAGTCCCCCAGATGTCTCAGTCCATTCCAGGGAAACCTGTTTTCCCTGCACTGCCTCCGACTTTCAAGCCGAGGATCGACTCACACCACGGTGGCACGTGGGACAGCCCTGTGGGAAAGCCTCGTGGGAAAAGCCTCGTGGGAAAGCCTCATGGGAAAGCCCGAGGGAAAGCCACAGATCCCTTGATCCACAGCGAAGGGAAGCGTGACACTGCTACTAGAGCTCGGAGAGGAAAGCGCACCGTGCATGCCCCCACTCGAGACGAGGACTGACTCCCCTGGGGAGACTCCAGAAGTACCCCAAGATCCATGTCAGCACTGGAGAGGAATGCCTCAGGTTCCGGCACCGACTCCACACAAGGTCTTAGGCCCCGACTTCGACGGGAGAGGAATCCCGAGAGGCCCCCGAGCAACTCGCATGGGGACTGGCCTTTCCTGAGGCCACCAGAGCGGGTCCCTGAGGTCCCCGTCGTAAGTCGAGAGCACCTGCCGCAACTCGAGAAAATCCAGGAGGTTCTCCCCTCCAGGCGAGATGAGGCCCATTTCCGCAGAGGCGTCTCGAGGCTAATCACACCTAACATCTGGAACTTCCAAAGGGTCCTTCACACCCTTGCTGCAACTCAAGAAGTTCCCCGACATACCCGTCTCCACTAGAGAGGAAGCACCAGAGTTCTGCCCACATCCAGAGCAGCCCCGTTTCCGCCTCCTAGCTCGACGGAGGGATCCTTTCCCTGCGTGATCGGGAAAGAATTCGCGGCCTTCCTGTCGCATCTCAAGAGGAGGCGCTGAACACAGGAAAGGTGAGAGGAACTCCAGGGTCGTGCCACCATTCCCAGAGTCCCCCAGATGTCACAGTCCATTCCAGGGAAACCTGTCTTCCCTGCAATGCCTCGACTTTCAAGCCGAGGATCGACTCACACCACGGTGGCACGTGGAACAGCCCTGTGGGAAAGACTCGTGGGAAAGCCCCGTGGGAAAGCCTCATGGGAAAGCCCCGAGGGAAAGCCACAGATCCCTTGATCCAAGCGAAGGGAAGCGTGACACTGCTACTAGAGCTCGAGAGGAAAGCGCACTGCAGGCCCCCACTCGAGACGAGGACTGACTCCCCTGGGGAGACTCAGAAGTACCCCAAAATCCATGTCAGCACTGGAGAGGAATTCTCAGGTTCCGGCACCGACGCCACACAAGGTCTTAAGCCAGCGTGACACTGCTGCTACAGCTCGAGAGGAAAGCTCACGTGCAGGCCCCCACTCGAAACGAGGACTGACTCCCCTGGGGAGACTCAGAAGTACCCCAAGATCCATGTCAGCACTGGAGAGGAATGCTCAGGTTCCGGCACCGACTCCACACAAAGTCTTAGGCCCCGACTTCGACGGGAGAGGAATCCCGAGAGGCCCCCGAGCAAGTCGCATGGGGACTGGCCTTTCCAGAGGCCACCAGAGCGGGTCCCTGAGGTCCCCGTCGTAAGTCGAGAGCACCTGCCGCAACTCGAGAAAATCCAGGAGGTTCTCCCCTCCAGGCGAGATGAGGCCCATTTCCGCTGAGGCGTCTCGAAGATATTCACACCTAACCTCCGGAACTTCCAAAGGGTCCTTCAGACCCTTTTTGCAACTCAAGAAGTTCCCCGACATACCCGTCTCCACTCGAGAGGAAACACGAGAGTTCTGCCCACATCCAGAGGAGCCCCGTTTCTGCCTCCTAGCTCGAGAGGAGGGATCCTTTCCCTGCGTGGTCGGGAAAGAATTCCCGGAGTTTGGTCGCATCTCAAGAGGAGGCGCTCTCCACAGGAAAGGCGAGAGGAACTCCAGGGTCCTGCCACCATTCCCAGAGTCCCCCAGATGTCTCAGTCCATTCCAGGGAAACCTGTTTTCCCTGCACTGCGTCGACTTTAAAGCAGAGTATTGACTCACACCACTGTGGCACGTGGGACAGCCCTGTGGGAAAGCCTCGTGGGAAACCCTCGTGTAAAAGCCTCGAGCGAAAGCCACAGATCCCTTGATCCACGCGAAGGGAAGCGTGACACTGCTGCTACAGCTCGGGAGGAAAGCGCACGTGCATGCCCCCACTCGAGACGAGGACTGACTCCCCTGGGGAGATTCCAGAAGTACCCTAAGATACATGTCAGCACTGGAGAGGAATCCTCAGGTTCCGGAACTGTATCCAGACAAGGTCTCAGGCCCCAGCATCGACTGGAGAGGAATCCCGAGAGGCCCCGGAGCAACTCGCATGGGGACTGGCCTTTCCTGAGGCCAGCAGAGCGGGTCCCTGAGGTCACCGTCGTAAGTCAAGAACACCTGCCGCAACTCGAGAAAATACAGGAGGTTCTCCCCTCCAGGCGAGATGAGGCCCAATTCCACTTAGGCGTCTCGAGGCAAATCACATCTAACATCTGGAACTTCCATAGGGTCCTTCACACCGTTGCTACAACTCAAGAAGTTCCCCGACATACCCGTCTCCACTCGAGAGGGAGCACGAGAGTCCCACCCACATCCAGAGGAGCCCCGTTTCCGCCTCCTAGCTCGAGAGGAGGGATCCTTTCCCTGCGTGGTCGGGAAAGAATTCCCGGTTTTCCCGTCGCATCTCAAGAGGAGGCGCTCTCCACAGGAAAGGCCAGAGGAACTCCAGGGTCGTGTCACCATTCCCAGAGTCCCCCAGATGTCTCAGTCCATTCCAGGGAAACCTGTTTTCCCTGCACTGCCTCCACTTTCAAGCCGAGGATCGACTCACACCACGGTGGCACGTGGGACAGCCCTGTGGGAAAGCCTCGTTGGAAAGCCCCGTGGGAAAGCCTCATGGGAAAGCCCCGAGGGAAAGCCACAGATCCCTTGATCCAAGCGAAGGGAAGCGTGACACTGCTACTAGAGCTCGAGAGGAAAGCGCACCTGCAGGCCCCCACTCGAGACGAGGACTGACTCCCCTGGGGAGACTCAGAAGTACCCCAAAATCCATGTCAGCACTGGAGAGGAATTCTCAGGTTCCGGCACCGACGCCACACAAGGTCTTAAGCCAGCGTGACACTGCTGCTACAGCTCGAGAGGAAAGCTCACGTGCAGGCCCCCACTCGAGACGAGGACTGACTCCCCTGGGGAGACTCAGAAGTACCCCAAGATCCATGTCAGCACTGGAGAGGAATGCTCAGGTTCCGGCACCGACTCCACACAAAGTCTTAGGCCCCGACTTCGACGGGAGAGGAATCCCGAGAGGCCCCCGAGCAAGTCGCATGGGGACTGGCCTTTCCAGAGGCCACCAGAGCGGGTCCCTGAGGTCCCCGTCGTAAGTCGAGAGCACCTGCCGCAACTCGAGAAAATCCAGGAGGTTCTCCCCTCCAGGCGAGATGAGGCCCATTTCCGCTGAGGCGTCTCGAAGATATTCACACCTAACCTCCGGAACTTCCAAAGGGTCCTTCAGACCCTTTTTGCAACTCAAGAAGTTCCCCGACATACCCGTCTCCACTCGAGAGGAAACACGAGAGTTCTGCCCACATCCAGAGGAGCCCCGTTTCTGCCTCCTAGCTCGAGAGGAGGGATCCTTTCCCTGCGTGGTCGGGAAAGAATTCCCGGAGTTTGGTCGCATCTCAAGAGGAGGCGCTCTCCACAGGAAAGGCGAGAGGAACTCCAGGGTCCTGCCACCATTCCCAGAGTCCCCCAGATGTCTCAGTCCATTCCAGGGAAACCTGTTTTCCCTGCACTGCGTCGACTTTAAAGCAGAGTATTGACTCACACCACTGTGGCACGTGGGACAGCCCTGTGGGAAAGCCTCGTGGGAAACCCTCGTGTAAAAGCCTCGAGCGAAAGCCACAGATCCCTTGATCCACGCGAAGGGAAGCGTGACACTGCTGCTACAGCTCGGGAGGAAAGCGCACGTGCATGCCCCACTCGAGACGAGGACTGACTCCCCTGGGGAGATTCCAGAAGTACCCTAAGATACATGTCAGCACTGGAGAGGAATCCTCAGGTTCCGGAACTGTATCCAGACAAGGTCTCAGGCCCCAGCATCGACTGGAGAGGAATCCCGAGAGGCCCCGGAGCAACTCGCATGGGGACTGGCCTTTCCTGAGGCCAGCAGAGCGGGTCCCTGAGGTCACCGTCGTAAGTCAAGAACACCTGCCGCAACTCGAGAAAATACAGGAGGTTCTCCCCTCCAGGCGAGATGAGGCCCAATTCCACTTAGGCGTCTCGAGGCAAATCACATCTAACATCTGGAACTTCCATAGGGTCCTTCACACCGTTGCTACAACTCAAGAAGTTCCCCGACATACCCGTCTCCACTCGAGAGGGAGCACGAGAGTCCCACCCACATCCAGAGGAGCCCCGTTTCCGCCTCCTAGCTCGAGAGGAGGGATCCTTTCCCTGCGTGGTCGGGAAAGAATTCCCGGTTTTCCCGTCGCATCTCAAGAGGAGGCGCTCTCCACAGGAAAGGCCAGAGGAACTCCAGGGTCGTGTCACCATTCCCAGAGTCCCCCAGATGTCTCAGTCCATTCCAGGGAAACCTGTTTTCCCTGCACTGCCTCCACTTTCAAGCCGAGGATCGACTCACACCACGGTGGCACGTGGGACAGCCCTGTGGGAAAGCCTCGTTGGAAAGCCCCGTGGGAAAGCCTCATGGGAAAGCCCCGAGGGAAAGCCACAGATCCCTTGATCCAAGCGAAGGGAAGCGTGACACTGCTACTAGAGCTCGAGAGGAAAGCGCACCTGCAGGCCCCCACTCGAGACGAGGACTGACTCCCCTGGGGAGACTCCAGAAGTACCCCAAGATCCATGTCAGCACTGGAGAGGAATGCTCAGGTTCCGGCACCGACTCCACACAAGGTCTTAGGCCCCGACTTCGACGGGAGAGGAATCCCGAGAGGCCCCCGAGCAACTCGCATGGGGACTGGCCTTTCCTGAGGCCACCAGAGCGGGTCCCTGAGGTCCCCGTCGTAAGTCGAGAGCACCTGCCGCAACTCGAGAAAATCCAGGAGGTTCTCCCCTCCAGGCGAGATGAGGCCCATTTCCGCTGAGGCGTCTCGAGGCTAATCACACCTAACATCTGGAACTTCCAAAGGGTCCTTCACACCCTTGCTGCAACTCAAGAAGTTCCCCGACATACCCGTCTCCACTCGAGAGGAAGCACCAGAGTTCTGCCCACATCCAGAGCAGCCCCGTTTCCGCCTCCTAGCTCGACGGAGGGATCCTTTCCCTGCGTGATCGGGAAAGAATTCCGCGGCTTCCTGTCGCATCTCAAGAGGAGGCGCTGAACACAGGAAAGGTGAGAGGAACTCCAGGGTCGTGCCACCATTCCCAGAGTCCCCCAGATGTCACAGTCCATTCCAGGGAAACCTGTCTTTCCCTGCAATGCCTCGACTTTCAAGCCGAGGATCGACTCACACCACGGTGGCACGTGGAACAGCCCTGTGGGAAAGACTCGTGGGAAAGCCCCGTGGGAAAGCCTCATGGGAAAGCCCGAGGGAAAGCCACAGATCCCTTGATCCAAGCGAAGGGAAGCGTGACACTGCTACTAGAGCTCGAGAGGAAAGCGCACTGCAGGCCCCACTCGAGACGAGGACTGACTCCCCTGGGGAGACTCAGAAGTACCCCAAAATCCATGTCAGCACTGGAGAGGAATTCTCAGGTTCCGGCACCGACGCCACACAAGGTCTTAAGCCAGCGTGACACTGCTGCTACAGCTCGAGAGGAAAGCTCACGTGCAGGCCCCCACTCGAAACGAGGACTGACTCCCCTGGGGAGACTCAGAAGTACCCCAAGATCCATGTCAGCACTGGAGAGGAATGCTCAGGTTCCGGCACCGACTCCACACAAAGTCTTAGGCCCCGACTTCGACGGGAGAGGAATCCCGAGAGGCCCCGAGCAAGTCGCATGGGGACTGGCCTTTCCTGAGGCCACCAGAGCGGGTCCCTGAGGTCCCCGTCGTAAGTCGAGAGCACCTGCCGCAACTCGAGAAAATCCAGGAGGTTCTCCCCTCCAGGCGAGATGAGGCCCATTTCCGCTGAGGCGTCTCGAGACTAATCACATCTAACCTCCTGGAACTTCCAAAGGGTCCTTCACACCCTTGCTGCAACTCAAGAAGTTCCCCGACATACCCGTCTCCACTCGAGAGGAAACACGAGAGTTCTGCCCACATCCAGAGGAGCCCGTTTCTGCCTCCTAGCTCGAGAGGAGGGATCCTTTCCCTGCGTGGTCGGGAAAGAATTCCCGGAGTTTCGGTCGCATCTCAAGAGGAGGCGCTCTCCACAGGAAAGGCGAGAGGAACTCCAGGGTCCTGCCACCATTCCCAGAGTCCCCCAGATGTCTCAGTCCATTCCAGGGAAACCTGTTTTCCCTGCACTGCGTCGACTTTAAAGCAGAGTATTGACTCACACCACTGTGGCACGTGGGACAGCCCTGTGGGAAAGCCTCGTGGGAAACCCTCGTGTAAAAGCCTCGAGCGAAAGCCACAGATCCCTTGATCCACGCGAAGGGAAGCGTGACACTGCTGCTACAGCTCGGGAGGAAAGCGCACGTGCATGCCCCCACTCGAGACGAGGACTGACTCCCCTGGGGAGATTCCAGAAGTACCCTAAGATACATGTCAGCACTGGAGAGGAATCCTCAGGTTCCGGAACTGTATCCAGACAAGGTCTCAGGCCCCAGCATCGACTGGAGAGGAATCCCGAGAGGCCCCGGAGCAACTCGCATGGGGACTGGCCTTTCCTGAGGCCAGCAGAGCGGGTCCCTGAGGTCACCGTCGTAAGTCAAGAACACCTGCCGCAACTCGAGAAAATACAGGAGGTTCTCCCCTCCAGGCGAGATGAGGCCCAATTCCACTTAGGCGTCTCGAGGCAAATCACATCTAACATCTGGAACTTCCATAGGGTCCTTCACACCCGTTGCTACAACTCAAGAAGTTCCCCGACATACCCGTCTCCACTCGAGAGGGAGCACGAGAGTCCCACCCACATCCAGAGGAGCCCCGTTTCCGCCTCCTAGCTCGAGAGGAGGGATCCTTTCCCTGCGTGGTCGGGAAAGAATTCCCGGTTTTCCCGTCGCATCTCAAGAGGAGGCGCTCTCCACAGGAAAGGCCAGAGGAACTCCAGGGTCGTGTCACCATTCCCAGAGTCCCCCAGATGTCTCAGTCCATTCCAGGGAAACCTGTTTTCCCTGCACTGCCTCCACTTTCAAGCCGAGGATCGACTCACACCACGGTGGCACGTGGGACAGCCCTGTGGGAAAGCCTCGTGGAAAGCCCCGTGGGAAAGCCTCATGGGAAAGCCCGAGGGAAAGCCACAGATCCCTTGATCCAAGCGAAGGGAAGCGTGACACTGCTACTAGAGCTCGAGAGGAAAGCGCACCTGCAGGCCCCCACTCGAGACGAGGACTGACTCCCCTGGGGAGACTCCAGAAGTACCCCAAGATCCATGTCAGCACTGGAGAGGAATGCTCAGGTTCCGGCACCGACTCCACACAAGGTCTTAGGCCCCGCATCGACGGGAGAGGAATCCCGAGAGGCCCCCGAGCAACTCGCATGGGACTGGCCTTTCCTGAGGCCACCAGAGCGGGTCCCTGAGGTCCCCGTCGTAAGTCGAGAGCACCTGCCGCAACTCGAGAAAATCCAGGAGGTTCTCCCCTCCAGGCGAGATGAGGCCCATTTCCGCTGAGGCGTCTCGGAGGCTAATCACATCCTAACATCTGGAACTTCCAAAGGGTCCTTCACACCCTTGCTGCAACTCAAGAAGTTCCCCGACATACCCGTCTCCACTCGAGAGGAAGCACCGAGAGTCCCGCCCACATCCAGAGGAGACCCCGTTTCCGCTCCTAGCTCGAGAGGAGGGATCCTTTCCCTGCGTGGTCGGGAAAGAATTCCCGGCTTCCGTCGCATCTCAAGAGGAGGCGCTCTCCACAGGAAAGGCGAGAGGAACTCCAGGGTCGTGCCACCATTCCCAGAGTACCCCCAGATGTCTCAGTCCATTCCAGGGAAACCTGTTTTCCCTGCACTGCCTCGACTTTCAAGCCGAGGATCGACTCACACCACGTGGCACGTGGGACAGCCCTGTGGGAAAGCCTCGTGGGAAAGCCTCTGGGAAAGCCCGAGGGAAAGCCACAGATCCCTTGATCCAACGCGAAGGGAAGCGTGACACTGCTGCTACAGCTCGGAGGAAAGCGCACGTGCATGCCCCCACTCGAGACGAGGACTGACTCCCTGGGAGACTCCAGAAGTACCCCAAGATCCATGTCAGCACTGGAGAGGAATCCTCAGGTTCGGCACCTGACTCCACACAAGATCTTAGGCCCCGGCATCGACGGGAGAGGAATCCCGAGAGGCCCCCGAGCAACTCGCCATGGGGACTGGCCTTTCCTGAGGCCACCCAGAGCGGGTCCCTGAGGTCCCCGTCGTAAGTCGAGAGCACCTGCCGCAACTCGAGAAAATGCCAGGAGGTTCTACCCTCCAGGCGAGATGAGGCCCATTTCCGCTGAGCGTCTCGAGGCTAATCACATCTAACATCTGGAACTTCAAAGGGTCCTTCACACCCTTGCTGCAACTCAAGAAGTTCCCCGACATACCCGTCTCCACTCGAGAAGAAGCACGAGAGTCCCGCCCACATCCAGAGGAGACCCGTTTCCGCTCCTAGCTCGAGAGGAGGGATCCTTTCCCTGCGTGGTGCGGAAGAATTCCCCGCGTTCCCGTCGCATCTCAAGAGGAGGCGCTCTCCACAGGAAAGGCGAGAGGAACTCCAGGTTCGTGCCACCATTCCCAGAGTCCCCCAGATGTCTCAGTCCATTCCAGGGAAACCAGTTTTCTCTGCCACTGCCTCGACTTTCAAGCCGAGGATCGACTCACACCACGGTGGCACGTGGGACAGCCCTGTGGGAAAGCCTCGTGGGAAAGCCTGAAAAGCCTCGAGAAAAGCCACAGATCCCTTGATCCACGCGAAGGGAAGCGTGACACTGCGCTACAGCTCGGGAGGAAAGCGCACGTGCATGCCCCACTCGAGACGAGGACTGACTCCCCTGGGGAGACCCAGAAGTACCCCAAGATCCATGTTCAGCACTGGAGAGGAATCCTCAGGTTCCGGGCCACACAAGGTCTT
>NW_017215411.1:0-13934 GCF_001704415.2 Capra hircus
TCCCGAGCTGTAGCAGCAGGGTCACGCTTCCCGTCGTGTGGATCAAGGGATCTGTGGCTTTCCCTGGAGGCTTTCCCACGAGGCTTTCTCACAGGGCTTTCCCTCGTGCCACCGTGGTGTGAGTTGATCCTCAGCGTGAAAGTCGAGGCAGTGCAGGGGAAAACAGGTTCCTCTGGATTGGACTGATGCTGGGAGCCAGTATGAGGACTCCCGCCGTGATAACGTCATGAGGAAAGAAAGCTGACATAGGCATGGTGTGTTCAGACTTCAGGGACCCCTCTGGAAGTTCCTACGCACATACCCCAACAAAAATCTGCCGGCTTTTTTGCTCTGCTTTTCCACTCTTCTGACATTTTCTGGAAAAAGTCAATTCAGGGCTTTAGTCTTCAGCATTTGAAAGAGTGTTTCAATCCAAAAACCCCTCTGAATGCTTTCTAGCCTGCCTGCAGGACTCGTACAGCTGGGCATGTGATTGTTTGAGGCCTCCTTTCCCCAGGAGGCACAGGAAGCTTAAAGCATCCTAGGAATGTAGGGGCATCCGAGGAGTCAAAATCTTTATAATAGGACTGATTAAAAGTTTCATTTTTTGGGTCAATGCTTGCTGCTAAATTTTCATATCCTTTATTTTTAGATAGAGTTGGTATATTAAAAAAACAAGTAGTAGACCTGGTATTAGGAACATTAGATCTTTGAGTTAAGTACCTTCTTTGTTATAACCCACTGCACCTTTGTTTTATAGAGATGTAACTTTAATGCTTTAAGGAAATGCAGATTAAAGAAAAACACTTCAGAGGAAACAAAATTAACATTCATTAAGGAAGAGAGCCAAAAAGTGTTTAACAAGCCTCTTGGCCAGAAGATAATGTAAATCACCAGAGACCTTTTGTATACAAAATGATGTACAGAAAGAGTCTGGGGTGCAAACGCTACATAATTTTGTGTTACCATTGAACTCCATGTTTTATCAAAAGTATAAAAGGCTTTATGAACAATAAAGGATGGGGCCAGTTTCTCGGACCAGTTTCTCGAACTAGTCTCTCGGCCTGGTTTCTTGAGACTCAGGCTCCCCCCGTGTCTTTTTCTCTCTTTCTTCTTCTCTCCCTTTCCTTCTCTCTGCTTTTTACTTTAACTTCAGGCTGAATCTCCACCAGGGGCGCGGAGGCTCGCCAGGTCTACTTACTTGCCTGGCTGTTAAGACCTGCACGAAAGGGAGCTTAAGGTGAGGCACCCTTAGATATTCAAGCAGGGGCTGGTGGCCCAACGTAGATGGTGAAAATTCTTTGTCTGGAATTTTATTGGCCTTCCACGTAAACCAAGATATTCAGCCCTTTTCCTCCAGTTAATCTTCTTACTACACTATAATTTCTTAATCTAATCTTACATTAATAAATAAAAAAGACTTTCCACGACAACGCCGTCCATCCGTCGAATTCCCTGGATCCAGCGGGGCTGGACCCCGGCAGACTGAGATATCTGGGGGACTCTTGGAATGGTGGCATGACCCTGGAGTTCCTCCGCCTTTCCTGTGGAGAGCGCCTCCTCATGAGATGCGACGGGAACACCGGGAATTCTTTCCCGAACATGCAGGGAAAGGATACCTGACCTCGAGGTATGAGGCGGAAACGGGGCTCCTCTGGATGTGGGCGGGATTCTCGTGCTTCCTCTCGAGTGGAGTCAGGTATGTCGGGGAACTTCTTGAGTTGCAGCAAGGGTGTGAAGGACCCTTTGGAAGTTCCAGATGTTAGGTATGGTTAGCCTCGAGACGCCTCAGAGGAAAAGGCCTCATCTCGCCTGGAGGGGAGAACCTCCTGGATTTTCTCGAGTTGCGGCAGGTGCTCTTGACTTACTACGGGGACCTCAGGGAACCGCTCTGGTGGCCTCAGGAAAGGCCAGTCCCCATGCGAGTTGCTCTGGGGCCTCTCGGGATTCCTCTCCCGTCGATGCCGGGGCCTAAGACCCTGTGTGGAGTCGGTGCCGGAACCTGAGGTTTCCTCTCCAGTGCTGACATGGATCTTGGGGTACTTCTGAAGTCTCCCCAGGGGAGTTAGTCGTCGTCTTGTGTGGGGGCATGAACGTGCGCTTTCCTCCCGAGCTGTAGCAGCAGTGCAACGCTTCCCTTCGCGTGGATCAAGGGATCTGTGGCTTTCCCTCGTGGCTTTCCCACGAGGCTTTCCCACAGTGCTGTCCCACGTGCCATCGTGGTGTGAGTCGATCCTCGGCTAGAAATTCGAGGCAGTGCAGGGAAATCAGGTTTCCCTGAAATGGACTAAGACATCTGGGGGACTCTGGGAATGGTGGCACGACCCTGGAGTTCCTCTCGCCTTTCCTGTGGAGAGCACCTCCTCTTGAGATGCGACAGGAACGCCCGGAATTCTTTCCCGACCACGCAGGGAAAGGATCCCTCCTCTCGAGCTAGGAGGCGGAAACGGGGCTCCTCTGGATGTGGGCGGGTCTCTGGTGCTTCCTCTCGAGTGGAGACGGGTATGTCGGGGAACTTCTTGAGTTGCAGCAAGGGTGTGAAGGGTCCTTTGCAAGTTCCAAAGGTTAGGTGTGATTAGCCTCGAGACGCCTCAGCGGAAATGGGCCTCATCTCGCCTGGAGGGGAGAACCTCCTGGATGTTCTCAAGTTGCGGCAGGTGCTCTCGACTTACGACGGGGACCTCAGGGACCCGCTCTGGTGGCCTCAGGAAAGGCCAGTCCCCAAGCGAGTTGCTCGGGGGCCTCTCGGGATTCTTCTCCCGTAGATGCCGGGGCCTAAAACCTTGTGTGGAGACGGTGCCGGAACCTGAGGATTCCTCTCCAGTGCTGACATGGATCTTGGGGTATTTCTGGAGTCTCCCCAGGGGAGTCAGTCCTCGTTCTCGAGTGGGGGCATGCACGTGCGCTTTCCTCCCGAGCTGTAGCAGCAGTGTCACGCTTCCCTTCGCCTGGATCAAGGGATCTGTGCCTTTCCCTTGAGGCTCTCCCACGAGGCTTTCCCAGAAGGCTTTCTCACAGGGCTGTCCCACGTGCCACCGTGGTGTGAGTCGATCCTCGGCTTGAAAGTCGCGGCAATCGAGGGAAAACAGATTTCCCTGGAATGGACTTAGACATCTGCGAGACTCTGGGAATGGTGGCAAGACCCGGGAGTTCCTCTCGCCTTCCAGTGGAGAGCGCCTCCTCTTGAGATGCGACGGGAATGCCGGGAATTCTTTCCCGACCACGCAGGGAAAGGATCCCTCCTCTCGAGCTAGGAGGCGGAAACGGGGCTCCTCTGGATGTGGGCGGGCTCTCGTGCTTACTCTGGAGTAGAGACGGGAATGTCGGGGAACTTCTTGAGTGGCAGCAAGGGTGTGAAGGACCCTTTTGGAAGTTCCAGAGGTTAGGTGTGATTAGCCTCGAGACGCCTCAGCGGAAATGGGCCTCATCTCGCCTGGAGGGGACAACCTCCTGGATTGTTTCTAGTTGCGGCAGGTCCTCTCGTCTTACGACGGAGACCTCAGGGACCCGCTCTGGTGGCCTCAGGAAAGGCCAGTCCCCATGCGAGTTGCTCGGGGGCCTCTCGGGATTTCTCTGCCGTTCATGCCGGGGCTTAAGACCTTGTGTGGAGTCGGAGCCGGAACGTGAGGATTACTCTCCAGTGCTGACATGGATCTTGGGGTACCTCCGGAGTCTCCCCAGGGGAGTCAGTCCTCGTCTCAAGTAGGGGCATGCACGTGTGCTTTCCTCCCGAATTGCAGCAGCAGTGTCACGCTTCCCTTCCCGAGGATCAAGGGATCAGTGGCTTTCCCTCCGGGGCTTTCCCATGAGGCTTTCACACGAGGCTTTCCCACAGGGCTGTCCCACGTGCCACCGTGGTGTGAGTCGATCCTCGGCTTGAAAGTTGAGGCAGTGCAGGGAAAACAGGTTTCCCTGGAATGGACTGAGATATCTGGGGCACTCTGGGAATGGTGGCACCACCCTGGAGTTCCTATCGCCTTTCCTGTGGAGAGCGCCTCTTTTTGAGATGCGACGGGAACGCCGGGAATTCTTTCCCGACCACGCAGGGAACGGATCCCTGCTCTCGAGCTAGGAGGCGGAAACGGGGCTCCTCTGGATGTGGGCGGGACTCTCGTGCTTCCTCTCGAGTGGAGATGGGTTTATCTGGGAACTTCTTAAGTTGCAGCAGGGGTGTGAAGGACCCTTTGGAAGTTTCAGAGGTTATGTGTGATTAGCCTCGAGACGCCTCAGCGGAAATGGGCCTCATCACGCCTGGAGGTGAGAACCTCCTGGATTTTCTCGAGTTGCGGCAGGTGCTCTCAACTTACAAAGGGCACAATAGGGACCCGCTCTGTTGGCCTTAGGAAAGGCCAGTCCCCATGCGAGTTGCTCGGGGGCCTCTCGGGATTCCTCTCCCGACGATGCCGGGGCCTAAGACCTTGTGTGGAGTCGGTGCTGGAACCTGAGGATTCCTCTCCAGTGCTGACATGGATCTTGGGGTACTTCTGGAGTCTCCCCAGGGGAGTCAGTCCTGGTCTCGAGTTTGGGTATGCACGTGCGCTTTCCTCCCGAGCTCTAGCAGCATTGTCACGCTTCCCTTCGCGTGGAACAAGGGATCTGTGGCTTTCCCTCGAGGCTTTCCCACGAGGCTTTCCAATGAATCCTTCCCACAGGCCTCTCCCACGTGCCACCATGGTGTGAGTCGATCCTCGGCTTGAAAGTCGAGGCAGTGCAGGGAAAACAGGTTTCCCTGGAATGGACTGAGACATCTGGGGGACTCTGGGAATGGTGGCCGGACCCTGGAGTTCCTCTCGCCTTTCCTGTGGAGAGCTCCTCTTTTTGAGATGCGACGGGAACGCAGGGAATTCTTTCCCGACCACGCAGGGAAAGGATCCCTCCTATCGAGCTAGGAGGTGGAAACTGGGCTCCTCTGGATGTGGGTGGGACTCTCGTGCTTCCTCTCGAGTGGAGACGGGTATGTCGAGGAACTTCTTGAATTGCAGCAAGGGTGTGAAGGACCCTTTGGAAGTTCCAGAGGTTAGGTGTGATTAGCCTCGAGACGCTGCTGCGGAAATGGGCCTAATCTCTCCTGGAGGGGAGAACCTCCTGGATTTTCTCGAGTTGCGGCAGGTGCTCTCGACTTATGATGGTGACCTCAGGGACCCGCTCTGGTGGCCTCAGGCAAGGCCAGTCCCCAGCGAATTGGTCGACGGCATCTCGGGATTCCTCTCCTGTCGATGCCGGGGCCTAAGACCTTGTGTGGAGTCGGTGCCGGAACCTGAGGTTTCCTCTCCGGTGCTGACATGGATCTTAGGGTATTTCTGGAGTCTCCCCAGGGGAGTCAGTCCTCGTCTCGTATTGGGGCTATGCACGTGCGATTTCCTCTCGAGTTGTAGCAGCAGTGTCACGCTTCCCTTCGCGTGGATCAAGGGATCTGTGCCTTTCCCTCAAGGCTTGCCCAGGAGGCTTTCCCACAGGGCTGTCCCACGTGCCACCATGGTGTGAGTCAATCCTCGGCTTGAAAGTCGAGGCAGTGCAGGGAAAACAGGTTTCCCTGGAATGGACTGAGACATCTGGGGGACTCTGGGAATGGTGGCACGACCCTGGAGTTCCTCTCGCCTTTCCTGTGGAGAGCGCCTCCTCTTGAGATGCGACGGAAACGCCGGGAATTCTTTCCCGACCACACAGGGAAAGGATCCCTCCTCTCGAGCTAGGAGGCGGAAACGGGGCTCCTCGGGATGAGGGCGGGACTCTCGTGGTTCCTCTCGAGTGGAGACGGCCATGTCACGGAACTTCTTGAGTTGCAGCAAGAGTGTGAAGGACCCTTTGGAAGTTCCAGAAGTTAGGTGTGATTAGCCTCGAGACGCCTCAGCGGAAATGGGCCTCATCTCGCCTGGAGGGAGAACCTCCTGGATTTTCTCGACTTGCGGCAGGTGCTCTCAACTTACAATGGGGACCTCAGGAACCCGCTCTTGTGGTCTCAGGAAAGGCCAGTCGCCATGCGAGTTGCTCGGGGGCCTCTTGGGATTCCTCTCCCGTCAATGCCGTGGCCTAAGACCTTGTGTGTAGTAGGTGCTGGAATCTCACGCATTCCTTTCCAGTGCTGACATGGATCTTGGGGTACGTCTGGAGTCTCCTCAGGAGAGTCAGTCCTCGTCTCGAGTGGGGGCCACGCACGTGCGCTTTCCTCCCGAGCTGAAGCAGCAGTGTCGTGCTTGCCTTCGCATGGATCAAGAGATAAGGGGCTTTCCCTCGAGGCTTTCCCACGAGGCTTTCCCATGAGGCTTTCCCACAGGGCTGTCCCACGTGCCACCGTGGTGTGAGTCGATCCTCGGCTTGAAAGTCGAGGCAATGCAGGGAATGCTGGTTTCCCTGGAATGGACTGAGACATCTGGGCGGACTCTGGGAATGGTGGCCCGACCCTGGAGTTTCTCTCGCCTTTCCTGTGGAGAGCGCCTCCTCTTGAGAAGTTGTCGGAAACGCCGGGAATTCTTTCCCGACCATGCAGGGAAAGGATCCTTCCTCTCGAGCTAGGAGGCGGAAACGGGGCTCCTCTGGATGTGGACGGGACTCTCGTGCTTCCTATCGAGTCGAGACAGGTATGTCGGGGAACTGCTTGAGTTGCAACATGGTTGTAAAGGACCCTTTGGAAGTTCCAGATGTTAGATGTGATTAGCCTGGAGACGCCACAGTGGAAATGGGCCTCGTCTCGCCTGGAGGGGAGAACCTCTTGGATTTTCTCGAGTTGCGGCAGGTGCTCTCGACTTACGACGGGGACCTCAGGGACCCGCTCTGGTGGCCTCAGGAAAGGCCAGTCCCCATGCGAGTTGCTCGGGGGCCTCTCGGGATTCCTCTCCCATCGATGCCGCGGCCTAAGACCTTGTGTGGAGTCGCTGCCGGAACCTGAGGATTCCTCTCCAGTGCTGACATGGATCTTGGGGTACTTCTGGAGTCTCCCCAGGGGAGTCAGTCCTCGTCTCGAGTGGGGGCATGCACGTGCGCTTTCCTCCCGAGCTGTAGCAGCAGTGTCACGCTGCCCTTCGCGTGGATCAAGGGATCTGTGGCTTTCCCTCGAGGCTTTCCCACGAGGCTTTCCCACGAGGCTTTCGAACGAGGCTTTCCCACAGGGTGTCCCACGTGCCACCGTGGTGTGAGTCGATCCTCGGCTTGAAAGTCGAGGCAGTGCAGGGAAATCAGGTTTCCCTGGAATGGATGGAGACATCTGGTTGTCTCTGGGAATGGTGGCACGACCCTGGAGTTCCTCTCGCCTTTCCTGTGGAGAGCGCCTGCTCTTGAGATGCGACGGGAACGCCGGGAATTCTTTCCCGACCACGCAGGGAAAGGATCCCTCCTCTCGAGCTAGGAGGCGGAAACGGGGCTCCTCTGGATGTGGCCAGGACTCTCGTGCTTCCTCTCAAGTGGAGCCGGGTATGTCGGGGAACTTCTTGAGTTGCAGCAAGGGTGTGAAGGACCCTTTGGAAGTTCCAGAGGTTAGGTGTGATTAGCCTCGAAACACCTCAGCGGAAATGGGCCTCATCTGGCCTGGAGGGGAGAACCTCCTGGATTTTCTCGAGTTGCAGCAGGTGCTCTCGACTTACGACGGGGACCTCAGGGACCCGCTCTGGTGGCCTCAGGAAAGGCCAGTCCCCATGCGAGTTTCTCGGGGGCCTCTCGGGATTCCTCTCCCTTCGATGTCGGGGCCTAAGACCTTGTGTGCAGTCGGTGCTGGAACCTGAGGATTCCTTTCCAGTGCTGACATGGATCTTGGGGTACCTCTGGAGTCTCCCCAGGCGATTCAGGCCTCGTCTCGAGTGGGGGCATGAGTGTGCCCTTTCCTCCCATGCTGTAGCAGCAGTGTCATGCTTCTGCTTGCGTGGACCAAGGGATCTGTGACTTTCCCTCGAGTCTTTCCCTCGAGGCTCTCCCACAGGGCTGTCCCACGTGTCTCGGTGGTGTGAGTCGATCCTCGGCGTGAAAGCCGAGGCAGTGCAGGGAAAACAGGTTCCTGTCGGAATGGACTGAGACATCTGGGGGAGTCTTGGAATGGTGGCACGACCCTGCAGTTCCTCTCCCCTTTCCTTTGGAGAGCGCCTCCTCTTGAGATGCGATGGGAAAGCCGGGAAATTTTTCCCGACCATGTAGGGAAAGGATCCCTCATCTCGAGCTACGAGCCGGAAACGGAGCTCCTCTGGATGTGGCCGGGACCCTCGTGTTTCCTCTTGAGTGGAGACGGGTATGTCGGGGAACTTCTTGAGTTGCAGCATGACTGTGAAAGACTCTTTTGAAGTTCCAGAGTTCACGTGTGATTAGCCTCGAGACACCTCAGTGGAAACGGGCCTCATCTCGCCTGCAGGGGAGAACCTCCTGGAATTTTCTCGAGTTGCGTCAGGTGCTCTCGAGTTACGACGGAGACATCAGGGACCCGCTCTGGTGACCTCAGGAAAGGCCAGTCCCCATGCGAGGCGCTAGGGGGCCTCTCAGGATTCCTCTCCCGTCGATGCCGGGGCCTAAGACCTTGTGTGGAGTCGGGACCGGAACCTCAGGATTCCTCTCCAGTGCTGACATGGATCTTGGCGTACTTCTGGAGTCTCCCAAGCTTGCGTCAGTTCTCGGCTCGAGTGGGGTCATGCACGTGCGCTTTAATCCCGGACGGTAGCAGCAGTGTCGCGCTTCCCATCTCGTGGATCAAGGTATCTGTGGCTTTCCCTCGAGGCTTTCCCACGAGGCTTTCCCACGAGGCTTTCCCACAGGGCTGTCCCACGTGCCACAGTGGTGTGAGTCGATCCTCGGCTTGAAAGTCGAGTCAGTGCGGGGAAACAGGTTTCCCTGGAATGGACTGAGACATCTGGGGGACTCGGAGAATGGTGGCATGTCCCTGGAGTTCCTCTCGCCTTTCCTGTGGAGAGCGCCTCCTCTTGAGATGCGACGAGAACGCCGGGAATTCTTTCCCGACCTCGAAGGGAAAGGATCCCTCCTCTCGAGCTATGAGGCGGAAACGGGGCTCCTCTGGATGTGGGCGGAACTATCGTGCTTCCTCTTAAGTGCAGACGGGTATGTCGGGGAACTTCTTGATTTGCAGCAAGGGTGTGAAGGACCCTTTGGAAGTTCCAGAGTTTAAGTGTGCTTAGCCTTGAGATGTGTCAGCGGAAATAGGCTTCATTTTGCCTGGAGGGGAGAACATCCTTGATTTTCTCCAGTTGCGGCAGGTGCTCTCGACTTACAATGGGGACCGCAGGGACCCGCTCTGGTGGCCTCAGGAAAGGCCAGTCAAGATCCAAGACAGCATTGGAGAGGGAGAGACATCACGAGAGGCTCCCGAGCAACTCGCATGGGGAGTGGCCTTTCCTGAGGCCCCCAAAGCGGGTCCCTGAGGTCCCCGTCGTAAGTCGAGAGCACCTGGCGCAACTCGAAAAAATCCAGGAGGTTCTCCCCTCCAGGCGAGATGAGACCCATTTGCGCTGAGGCATCTCGAGGCTAATCACACCTAACCTCTGGAACTTCCAAAGGGCCCTTCACACCATTGCTGCAACTCAAGAAGTTCCCCGACATACCCGTTTCCACTCGAAAGGAAGCACGAGAGTCCCGCCCACAACCAGAAGAGCCCCGTTTCAGCCTCATAGCTCGAGAGGAGGGATCCTTTCCCTTCGTGGTCGGGAAAGAATTTCCGGCGTTCCCATCCCATCTCAAGAAGAGGCGCTCTCCAAAGGAAAGGCGAGGGGAACTCAGGGTCGTGCCACCATTCCCAGAGCCCCCAGATGTCTCAGTCGATTCCAGGGAAAACTGTTTTCCCCGCAATGCCTCGACTTTCAAGCCGAGGATCGACTCAGAACTGGGTGGCACGTGGGAGAGCCCTGTGAAAAGCCTAGTGGGAAAGCCTCGTGGGAAAGCCTACTGAGAAAGCCACAGATCCCTGGATCCACGCAAAGGGAAGCGTGACACTGCTGCTAAAGCTCGGGAGGAAAGCACACGTGCACGCCACACTCGCGACGAGGACTGACTCCCCTGGGAGACTCCAGAAGTACCCCAAGATCCATGTCAGAACTGGAGAGGAATCCTCAGGTTCCGGCACCGACTCCACACAATGTCTCAGGCCCCGGCATAGACGGGAGAGGAATCGCTAGAGGCCCACGAGCAACTCGCATGGGGACGGGCTTTTCCTGAGGGCACTAGAGCGTGTCCCTGAGGTCCCCGTCGGAATCCGAGAGCACCTGCGGCAACTCGAGAAAAATCCAGGAGGTTCTCCCCTCCAGGCGAGATGAGGCCCATTTCCGCTGAGGAGTCTCGAGGCTTATCACACCTAAACTCTGGAATTTTCAAAGGGTCCTTCACACCTTTGCTGCAACTCAAGAAGTTCCCCGACATACCCGTCTTCACTCGAGAGGAAGCACGAGAGTGCCGCCCTCATCCTTAGGAGCGCCTTTTCCGCTTCCTAGCTCGAGAGGAGGGATCCTTTCCCTGCGTGGTCGGGAAAGAATTCCCGGCGTTCCCGTCGCATCTCAAGAGGAGGCACTCTCCACAGGAAAGGCGAGAGGAACTCCAGGTCACGCCACCATTCCCAGAGTCCCCCAGATGTCTCAGTCCATTCCAGGGAAACCTGTTTCCCTGGACTGCCTCGACTTTCAAGCCGATGATCGACTCACACCACGGTGGCACGTGGGACAGCCCTGCGGGAAAGCCTCGTGGGAAAGCCTCGTGGGAAAGACTTGAGGGAATGCCACAGATCCCTTGTTCATCGCGAAGGGAAGCGTGACACTGCTGCTACAGCTCGGGAGGAAAGCGTACGTGCATGCCCCCACTCGAGACGAGGACTGACTCCCCTGGGGAGATTCCAGAAGTACCCCAAGATCCATGTCAGCACTGGAGAGGAATCCTCAGGTTCTGGCACCGAATCCACAAAAGGTCTTAGGCCCCGGCATCGACGGGAGAAGAACACCGAGGGGCCCCCGAGCAACTCCATGGGGACTGGCCTTTCCTGAGGCCACCAGAGCGGGTCCCTGAGGTACCCGTCGTAAGTCGAGAGCACCTGCCGCAACTCGAGAAAATCCAGGAGGTTCTCCCCTCCAGGCGAGATGAGGACCATTTCCGCTGAGGAGTCTCGAATCTTATCACACCTAAGCTCTGGAACTTCCAAAGGGTCCTTCACACACTTGCTGCAATTCAAGAAGATCCCCGACATACCAGTCTCCACTCGAGAGGAAGCACGAGAGTCCTGCCCACACCCAGAGGAGCCCCGTTTCCGCCTCCTAGCTCGAGAGGAGGGATCCTTTCCCTGCGTGGTCGGGAAAGAATTCCCGGCGTTTCCGTCACATCTCAAGGGGAGGTGCTCTCCACAGGAAAGGCGAGAGGAACTCCAGGGTGGTGCCACCATTCCCAGAGTCCCCCAGATGTCTCAGTCCATTCCAGGGAACCTGTTTTCCCTGCACTGCCTCGACTTTCAATCCGAGGAACGACTCACACCACGGTGGCACGGTCGGACAGCCCTGTGGGAAATCCTCATGAAAAAGCATCGTGGGAAAGCCTCCAGATAAAGCCAGAGATCCCTGGATCCTGGGCGAAGGGAAGCGTGACACTGCTGCTACAGCTCTGGAGGAAAGTGCACATGAATGCCCCCACTAGAGATGAGGACTGACTCACCTGGGAGACTCCAGAAGTACCCCAAGAACCATGTAAGCACTGGAGAGTTATTCTCAGGTTCCAGCACCGACTCCACACAAGGTATAAGGCGCCGGCATTGACGGGAGAGGAATTCCGAGATGCCCCCAAACAACTTGCATGGGGACTGGCCTTTCCTGAGGAAATCAGAGCGGGGTCCCTGAGGTCCCCATCGTAAGTCGAGAGCACCTGCCGCAACTCGAGAAAATCCAGGAGGTTCTCCCCTCCAGGCGAGATGAGGCCCATTTCCGCTGAGGCGCCTCGAGGCTAATCACACCTAACCTCTGGAACTTCCAAAGGATCCTTCACACCCTTGCTGCAACTCAAGAAGTTCCCCGACATACCCGTCTCCACTCGAGAGGAAGCACGAGAGTCCCGCCCACATCCAAAGGAGCCCTGTTTTCGCATCCTAGCTCGAGAGGAGGGATCATTTCGCTGCGGTGGTCGGGGAAAGAAATCCGGGCGCGTTCCCGTCGCATCTCAAGAGGAGGCGCTCTCCACAGGAAAAGCGAGAGGAACTCCATGGTCGTGCCACATTCCCAGAGTCCACCAGATGTCTCAGTCCATTCCAGGGAAAAACTGTTTTCCCTGCACTGCCGCGACTTTCAAGCTCACGATCGACATACCCCACGGTGGCACGTGGGACAGCCCTGTGGGAAAGCCTCGTGGGAAATCCTCATGGGAAAGCCTCGAGGGAAAGACACAGATCCCTTGATCCACGCGAAGGGAAGCGGTGACACTGCTGCTACAGCCGGGAGGAAAGCACAGGTGCATGCCCCCACTCGAGTCGAGGACTGACTCCCCTGGGGAGACTCCAGAAGTACCCCAAGATCCATGTCAGCACTGGAGAGGAGTCCTCAGGGTTCCGGCACCGACTCCACACAAGTATAGGCGCCAGCATCGACGGGGAGAGGAATTCCGAGATGCCCCCAAACAACTCGCATGGGACTGGCCTTTCCTGAGGAAACCAGAGCGGGTCCCTGAGGTCCCCATCGTAAGTCGAGAGCACCTGCCGCAACTCGAGAAAAATCCAGGAGGTTCTCCCCTCCAGGCGAGATGAGGCCCATTTCCGCTGAGGGGGCTCGAGGCTAATCACATCTAACATTTGGAACTTCCAAAGGGTCCTTCACACCCTTGCTGCAACTCAAGAAGTTCCGCGACATACCCGTCTCCACTCGAGAGGAAGCACGAGAGTCCCGCCCACATCCAGAGGAGCCCCGATTACGCATCCTAGCTCGAGAGGAGGGATCCTTTCCTGCGTGTCGCGGAAAGAATTCCCGGCGTTCCCGTCGCATCTCAAGAGGAGGCGATCTCCACAGGAAAGGCGAGAGGTACTCCAGGGTCGTGCCACCATTCCAGAGTCCCCCAGATGTCTCAGTCCATTCCAGGACACCTGTTTTCCCTGCTCTGCCTCGACTTTCACGCCGAGGATCGACTCACACCACGGTGGCACGTGGGACAGACCTGTGGAAAGGCACGTGGGAAATTCTCATGGGAAAGCCTCGAGGAAAGCCACAGATCCCTTGATCCATGCGAAGGGAAGCGTGACACTGCTGCTACAGCTCGGGAGGAAAGCGCACGTGCATGCCCCCACTCGAGAGGAGGACTGACTCCCTTGGGGAGACTGCAGAAGTACCCCAAGATCCATGTCAGCACTGGAGAGGAATCCTCAGGTTCCGGCACCGACTCCACACAAGGTCTTAGGTCCCGGCATCGAGGGAGAGGAATCCCGAGAGGCCCCCGAGCAACTCGCATGGGGACTGGCCTTTCCTGAGGCACCAGAGAGGGTCCCTGAGGTCCCCGTCATAAGTCGAGAGCACCTGCTGCAATTCGAGGAAATCCAGGAGGTTCTCCCCTCCAGGCAAGATGAGGCCCATTTCCGCTGAGCGTCTCGAGGCTAATCACACCTAACCTCTGGAACTTCCAAAGGGTCCTTCACACCCTTGCTGCAATTCAAGAAGTTCCCCGACATACCCGTCTCACTCGAGAGGAAGCACGAGAGTCCCGCCCACATCCAGAGGAGCCCGTTTCCGCTTCTAGCTCGAAAGGAGGGGTCCTTTCCTGCGTGGTCGGGAAGAATTCCCGGCGTTCCCGTCGCAACTCAAGAGGAGGCGCTCTCCACAGGAAGGCGAGAGGGACTCCAGGGTCGTGCCACCATTCCCAGTCCCCCAGATTCTCAGTCCATTCCCAGGAAAACCTGTTTTCCCTTCACTGCCTCGACTTTCAAACCGAGGATCAGACACACCACGTGGCACGTGGGGACAGCCCTGTGGGAAAGCCTCGAGGGAAGGCCTCGTGGGAAAGCCTCATGGGAAAGCCTCGAG
>NW_017215412.1:0-13934 GCF_001704415.2 Capra hircus
ACAGATCCCTTGATCCACGCGAAGGGAAGCGTGACACTGCTGCTACAGCTCTGGAGGAAATCGCACGTGCATGCCCCCACTCGAGACTACGACTGACTCCCCTGGGGAGACTCCAGAAGTACCCCAAGATCCATGTCAGCACTGGAGAGGAATCCTCAAGTTCCGGCACCGAATTCACACAAGGTCGTAGGCCCCGGCATCGACGGGAGAGGAATCCCGAGAGGCCCCTGAGCAACGCGCATGTGGACTGGCCTTTACTGAGTCCATCAGAGCGGGTCCCTGAGGTCCCGTCATAAGTCGAGAGCACCTGCCCCAACTCGAGAAAATCCAGGAGGTTCTCCCCTCCAGGCAAGATGAGGCCCATTTCCGCTGAGGCGTCTTGAGGCTAATCACACCTAACCTCTGGACTTCCAAAGGGTCCTTCACACAGTTGCTGCAACTCAAGAAGTTCTCCGACATACCCGTCTGCACTCGAGAGGAAGCACGAGAGTCCCACCCACATCCAGAGGAGCCCCATTTCTGCCTCTTAGCTCCAGAGGGGGATCCTTTCCGTGCGTTGTCTGGAAAGAATTCACCGAGTTCCCGTCGCAATTCAAGAGGAGGCGCTCTCCACAGGAAAGGCGAGAGGAACTCCAGTGTCGTGCCACCATTCGCAGAGTCCCCCAGATGTCTCAGTCCATTCCAGGGAAACCTGTTTCCCTGCACTGCCTCGACTTTCAAGCCGAGGATCGACTCACACCACGGTGGCACGTGGGACAGCCCTGTGGGAAAGCTTCTTGGGAAAGCCTCGTGTGAAAGCCTCGAGGGAAAGCCACAGATCCCTTGATCCACGTGAAGGAAAGCGTGACATTGCTGCTACAGCTCGGGAGGAAAGCCCACATGCAATGCCTCCCCTCGAGACGAGGACTGACTCCTCCGGGGAGACCTCAGAAATACCCCAAGATCCATGTCAGCACCGGAGAGGAATCCTCAGGTTCTGGCACCGACTCCACACAAGGTCTTAGGCCCCGGCATAGACGGGAGAGGAATCCCAAGAGGCCCTCGAGCAACTCGCATGGGGCCTGGCCTTTCCTGAGGGCACCAGAGCGGGTCCCTGAGGTCCCCGTCGTAAGTCGAGGGCACCTGCCAGCAACTCGAGAAAATCCAGGAGGTTCTACCCTCCAGGCGAGATGAGGCCCATTACCGCTGAGGCGTCTCGAGGCTAATCACACCTAACCTATGGAACTTACAAAGGGTCCTTCACGCCCTTGCTTGCTAACTCAAGAAGCTCCCCCACATACCCGTCTCCACTCGAGAGGAAGCCCGAGAGTCCCGCCCACATCCAGAGGAGCCCCGTTTCCCCCTCCTAGCTCGAGAGGAGGGATCCTTTCACTAAGTGGTCGGTCAAGTATTCCCGGAGTTCCCGTCTCATCTCAAGAGGAGGCGCTCTCCACAGGAAAGGCGAGAGGAACTCCAGATTCGTGCACCCATTCCCAGAGGCCCCCAGATGTCTCAGTCCATTCCATGGAAACCTGTTTCTCCTGCACTGCCTCGACTTTCTAGCCTAGGATCGACACACAACACGGTGGCACGTGGGACAGCCCTTTGGGAAAGTCTCGTGAGAAAGCCTCGTGGAAAAGACTCGTGGGAAAGCCTCGAGGGAAAGCCGCAGATACCTTGATCCACGCGAAGGGAAGCGTGACACTGCTGCTACAGCTCGGGAGGAAAGCGCACGTGCATGCCCCCACTCGAGATGAGGACTGACTCCCGTGGGGAGACTGGAGAAGTACCCCAAGATCCTTGTCAGCACTGCAAAGGAATCCTCAGGTTCCGGCACCGACTCCACACAAGGTCTTAGGCCCTGGCATCGACGGGAGAGGAACCCCGAGAGGGCCCTGAGTAACTCGCATGGGGACTGGTCTTTCCTGAGGCCACCAGAGCGGGTCTCTGAGGTCCCTGTCGTAAGTCGAGAGCACCTGCCGCAACTCGAGAAAATCCAGGAGGTTCTCCCCTCCAGGCGAGATGAGGCCCATTTCCGCAGAGGCGACTCGAGGCTTATCACACCTGACCTCTGGAACTTCCAAAGGGTCCTTCACACCCTTGCTGCAACTCAAGAAGTTCCCCGACATACCCGTCTCCGACTCGAGAGGAAGCACGAGAGTCCCGCCCACATCCAGAGGAGCCCCGTTTCCGCCTCCTAGCTCGAGAGGAGGTATCATTTCCCTCGTGGTCGGGAAAGAATTTCCGGCGTTCCCGTCGCATCTCAAGAGGAGGCCCTCTCCACAGGAAAGGCGAGAGGAACTCCAGGGTCGTGCCACCATTCCCAGAGTCCCCCAGATATTTCAGTCCATTCCAGGAAAAACTGTTTTCCCTGCACTGCCTCGAATTTCAAGCCGAGGATCGACTCTCACCAAGGTGGCACGTGGGACAGCCCTGTGGGAAAGCCTCGTGGGAAAGCCTCGTGGGAAAGCCTCGAGGGAAAGCCACAGATGCCTTGATCCACGCGAAGGGAAGCGTGACACTGCTGCTACAGCTCGGGAGGAAAGCGCACGTGCATGCCTCCCCTCGAGACGAGCACTGACCCCCCTGGGGAGACTCCAGAAGTACCCAAGATCCATGTCTGGCCTGGAGAGGTATCCTCAGGTTCCGGCACCGACTCCACAAAGGACTTAGGCCCCGGCATCTACGGGAGTGGAATCCCGAGAGTCCCCTGAGCAACTCGCATGGGGACTGGCCTTTCCTGAGGCCATCAGAGCGGGTCCCTGAGGTCCCCGTCGTAAGTCGAGAGCACCTGCCGCAACTCGAGAAAATCCAGGAGGTTTTCCCCTCCAGGCGAGATGAGGCCCATTTCCGCTGAGGCGTGTCGAGACTAATCACACCTAACCTCTGGAACTTCCAAAGGGTCATTCACACCCTTGCTGCAACTCAAGAAGTTCCCCGACATGCTGGTCTCCACTTGAGAGCAAGCACGAGAGTCCCGCTCGCATCCAGATGAGCCCCGTTTCAGCCTACTAGCTCGAGAGGAGGGATCCTTTCCTGCGTGCGGGAATGGCTCGACTCGAGCTTCCAAGAGGAAAGGCGTCCAATTGGAGTCGTCTCGTCCATCAGGGACGTTTCCCTGTGGACTGAGCGAGGACCTCCTCTTGGAGAGGTCCTGGAGGGGAAACGCCGGAATTCTTTCCCGACCACGCAGGGAAAGGATCCCTCCTCTCGAGCTAGTAGGCTGAAACGGGGCTCATCTGGATGCGAGCGGGACTCTCGTGCTTGCTCTCAAGTGGAGACCAGCATGTCGGGGAACTTCTTGAGTTGCAGCAAGGGTGTGAATGACCCTTTGGAAGTTCCAGAGTTTAGGTGTGATTAGTCTCGACACGCCTCAGCGGAAATGGGCCTCATCTCGCCTGGAGGGGAAAACCTCCTGGATTTTCTCGAGTTGCGGCAGGTGCTCTCGACTTACGACGGGGACCTCAGGGACCCGCTCTGATGGCCTCAGGAAAGGCCAGTCCCCATGCGAGTTGCTCAGGGGACTCTCGGGATTCCACTCCCATAGATGCCGGGGCCTAAGTCCTTTGTGGAGTCGGTGCCGGAACCTGAGGATACCTCTCCAGGCCAGACATGGATCATGGGGTACTTCTGGAGTCTCCCCAGGGGGGTCAGTGCTCGTCTCGAGGGGAGGCATGCACGTGCGCTTTCCTCCCGAGCTGTAGCAGCAGTGTCACGCTTCCCTTCGCGTGGATCAAGGCATCTGTGGCTTTCCCTCGAGGCTTTCCCACGAGGCTTTCCCACGAGGCTTTCCCACAGGGCTGTCCCACGTGCCACCTTGGTGAGAGTCGATCCTCGGCTTGAAATTCGAGGCAGTGCAGGGAAAACAGTTTTTCCTGGAATGGACTGAAATATCTGGGGGACTCTGGGAATGGTGGCACGACCCTGGAGTTCCTCTCGCCTTTCCTGTGGAGAGGGCCTCCTCTTGAGATGCGACGGGAACGCCGGAAATTCTTTCCCGACCACGAGGGAAATGATACCTCCTCTCGAGCTAGGAGGCGGAAACGGGGCTCCTCTGGATGTGGGCGGGACTCTCGTGCTTCCTCTCGAGTGGAGACGGGTATGTCGGGGAACTTCTTGAGTTGCAGCAAGGGTGTGAAGGACCCTTTGGAAGTTCCAGAGGTCAGGTGTGATAAGCCTCGAGTCGCCTCTGCGGAAATGGGCCTCATCTCGCCTGGAGGGGAGAACCTCCTGGATTTTCTCGAGTTGCGGCAGGTGCTCTCGACTTACGACAGGGACCTCAGAGACCCGCTCTGGTGGCCTCAGGAAAGACCAGTCCCCATGCGAGTTACTCAGGGCCCTCTCGGGGTTCCTCTCCCGTCGATGCCAGGGCCTAAGACCTTGTGTGGAGTCGGTGCCGGAACCTGAGGATTCCTTTGCAGTGCTGACAAGGATCTTGGGGTACTTCTCCAGTCTCCCCACGGGAGTCAGTCCTCATCTCGAGTGGGGGCATGCACGTGCGCTTTCCTCCCGAGCTGTAGCAGCAGTGTCACGCTTCCCTTCGCGTGGATCAAGGTATCTGCGGCTTTCCCTCGAGGCTTTCCCACGAGTCTTTTCCACGAGGCTTTCTCACGAGACTTTCCCAAAGGGCTGTCCCACGTGCCACCGTGTTGTGTGTCGATCCTAGGCTAGAAAGTCGAGGCAGTGCAGGAGAAACAGGTTTCCATGGAATGGACTGAGACATCTGGGGGCCTCTGGGAATGGGTGCACGAATCTGGAGTTCCTCTCGCCTTTCCTGTGGAGAGCGCCTCCTCTTGAGATGAGACGGGAACTCCGGGAATACTTGACCGACCACTTCAGTGAAAGGATCCCTCCTCTCGAGCTAGGAGGGGGAAACGGGGCTCCTCTGGATGTGGGCGGGACTCTCGGGCTTCCTCTCGAGTGGAGACGGGTATGTGGGGGAGCTTCTTGAGTTGCAGCAAGGGCGTGAAGGACCCTTTGTAAGTTCCATAGGTTAGGTGTGATTAGCCTCGAGACGCCTCAGCGGTAATGGGCCTCATCTCGCCTGGAGGGTAGAACCTCCTGGATTTTCTCGAGTTGCGGCAGGTGCCCTCGACTTACGACGGGGACCTCAGGGACCCGCTCTGGTGCCCTCAGGAAAGGCCAGGCCCCATGCGAGTTGCTCGAGGGCCTCTCGGGATTCCTCTCCCGTCTATGCCGGGGCCTAAGACCTTGTGTGGAGTCGGTGCCAGAACCTGAGGATTCCTCTCCGGTGCTGACATGGATCTTGGGGTATTTCTGAGGTCTCCCCGGAGGAGTCAGTCCTCGTCTCGAGGGGAGGCATGCATGTGGGCTTTCCTCCCGAGCTGTAGCAGCAATGTCACGCTTTCCTTCACGTGGATCAAGGGATCTGTGGCTTTCCCTCGAGGCTTTCACACGAGGCTTTCCCAAGAAGCTTTCCCACAGGGCTGTCCCACGTGCCACCGTGGTGTGAGTCGATCCTCGGCTTGAAAGTCGAGGCAGTGCAGGGAAACAGGTTTCCCTGGAATGGACTGAGACATCTGGGGGACTCTGCGAATGGTGGCACGACACTGGAGTTCCTCTCGCCTTTCCTGTGGAGAGCGCCTCCTCTTGAATTGCGACGGGAACTCGGTGAATTCTTTCCAGACAACGCACGGAAAGGATCCCACCTCTGGAGCTAAGAGGCAGAAATGGGGCTCCTCTGGATGTGGGTGGGACTCTCGTGCTTCCTCTCGAGTGCAGACGGGTATGTCGGAGAACTTCTTGAGTTGCAGCAACTGTGTGAAGGACCCTTTGGAAGTCCCAGAGGTTAGGTGTGATTAGCCTCAACACGCCTCAGCGGAAATGGGCCTCATCTTGCCTGGAGGGGAGAACCTCCTGGATTTTCTCGAGTTGGGGCAGGTGCTCTCGACTTATGACGAGGACCTCAGGGACCCGCTCTGATGGACTCAGTAAAGGCCAGTCCACATGCGCGTTGCTCAGGGGCCTCTCGGGATTCCTCTCCCGTCGATGCCGGGGCCTACGACCTTGTGTGAATTCGGTGCCGGAACTTGAGGATTCCTCTCCAGTGCTGACATGGATCTTGGGGTACTTCTGGAGTCTCCCCAGGGGAGTCAGTCGTAGTCTCGAGTGGGGGCATGTCACGTGCGATTTCCTCCAGAGCTGTAGCAGCAGTGTCACGCTTCCCTTCGCGTGGATCAAGGGATCTGTGGCTTTCCCTAGAGACTTTCCCACGAGGCTTTCCCACGGGGCTTTCCCACGAGGCTTTCCCACAGGGCTGTCCCACGTGCCACCGTGGTGTGAGTCGATCCTCGGCTAGAAAGTCAAGGCAGTGCAGGGAAAACAGGTTTCCCTGGAATGGACTGAGACATCTGGGGGACTCTGCGTATGGTGGCACGACCCTTGAGTTCCTCTCGCCTTTCCTGTGGAGAGCGCCTCATCTTGAGATGCGACGGGAACGCCGGGAATTCATTCCCAACCACACAGGGAAAGGATCCCTCCTCTCGAGCTACGAGGCGGACACGGGGCTCCTCTGGATGTGAGCGGAGCTCTTCTGCTTCCTCTCGAGTGGAGACGGGTATGTCATGGAAATTCTTGAGTTGCAGCAAGGGTGTGAAGGACCCTATGGAAGTTCCAGAGATTAGGTGTGATTAGCCTCGAGACGCCTCAGCGAAATGGGCCTCATCTCCCCTGGAGGGCAGAACCTCCTGGATTTTCTCCAGTTGCGGCAGGTGCTCTCGACTTACTGACAGGGACCTCAGGGACCCGCTCTGGTGGCCTCAGGAAAGGACCAGTCCCCATGCGATTTGCTCGGGGGCCGCTCGGGATTCCTCTCCCATCGATGCTGGGCCCTAAGACCTTGTGTGGAGTCGGTGTCGGAAACTGAGAATTCCTCTGCAGTGCTGACATCGCTCTTGGGGTACTTCTGAAGTCTCCCCAGGGGAGTGAGTCCTCGTCTCCAGTGGGGGTATGCACGTGCGCTTTCCACCCGAGCTGTAGCAGCAGTGTCACGCTTCCCTTCCCGTGGATCATAGGATCTGTGACTTTCCCTCGAGGCTTTCCCATGAGGCTTTCCCACGACGCTTTCCCACCAGGCTTTCCAACGAGGCTTTCCCCCAGTGATGTCCCACGTGCCACCGTGGTGTCAGTCGATCCTCGGTTTGAAAGTCGAGGCAGTGCCGGGGAAACAGGCTTCCCTGGAATGGACTGAGACATCTGGGGGACTCTGGGAATGGTGACACGACCCTGGAGTTCCTCTCGCCTTTCCTGTGGAGAGCGCCCCCTCTTGATATGTGACGGGAACGCCGGGAATTCTTTTCCGAACACGCAGGGAAAGGATCCCTCCTGTCGAGCTAGGAGGCGGAAACAGGGCTCCTCTGGATGTGGGCGGGACTCTCGTGCTTCCTCTCGAGTGGAGACGGGTATGTCAGGGAACTTCTTGAGTTGCAGCAAGGGTGTGAAGGGCCCTTTGGAAAGTCCAGAGGTTAGGTGTGATTAGCCTCGAGTCGCCTCTGTGGAAATGGGGCTCATCTCGTCTGGAGGGAAGAACCTCCTGGATTTTCTCGAGTTGTGGCAGGTTCTCTCGACTTATGACGGGGACCTCAGGGACTCGCTCTGGTGGCCTCAGGAAGGCCAGTCCCCATGCGAGTGGCTCGGGGGCTTCTCGGGATTTCACTTCCTATCGATGCTGGGGCCTAAGGCCTTGTGTGGAGTCGGTGCAGGAACCTGAGGATTCCTCTCCTTGCTGACACGGATCTTGGGTACTTCTGGAGTCTCCCCAGGGGAGTCAGTCCTCGTCTCGAGTGGGCGCATGCACATGCGCTTACCTCCCGAGCTGTAGCTGCAGTATCTCGCTTCCCTTCTTGTGGAGTAAGGGATCAGGGGCTTTCCCTCGAGTCTTTCCCACGAGGCTTTCCCACGAGGCTTTCCCAAAGGGCTGTCCCACATGCCACCGTTGTGTGAGTCGATCCTCGGCTTGAGAGCCAAGTTAATGCAGGGAAAGCAGGTTTCCGTGAAATGGACTGAGACATGTGGGGGACTCTGGGAATGGTGGCACCACCCTGGAGTTCCTCTCTCCTTTCCTGTGGAGAGCGACTCCTCTTGAGACGCTATGGGAACGCCGGGAATTCTTTCCCGACAACGCAGGGAAAGGATCCCTCCTCTCGAGCTAGGAGACGGAAATGGGGCTCCTCTGGATGTGGGCAGGCCTCTCGTGCTTCCTCTCGAGTGGAGACAGGTATGTCAGGGAACTTCTTGAGTTGCAGCAAGGACGTGAAGGACCCTTTGGAAGTTTCAGAGGTTAGGTGTGATTAGCCTCGAGACGTCTCAGCGGAAATGGGCCTCATCTCTCCTGGAGGGGAGAACCTTCTGGAATTTTCTCGAGTTGCGGCAGGTGCTCTCGACTTACGACGGGGACCTCAGGGACCCGCTCTTGTGGCCTCAGGAAAGGCCAGTCCCCATGCGTGTTGCTCGGGGGCCTCTCGGGATTCCTCTCCCCTCGATGCCCGGGCCTAAGATCTTGTGTGGAGTCAGTGCCGGAACCTGAGGATTCCTCTCCAGTGCTGACATGGATCTTGGGGTACTAATGGAGTCTCCCTAGTGGAGGCAGTCCTCGTCTCGAGTGGGGGCATGCACGTGCGATTTCCTCCCGAGCTGAAGCAGCAGTGTCACGCTTCCCTTCGCGTGGATCAAGGGATCTGTGTCTTTCCCTCGAGGCTTTCCCACGAGGCTTTCCCACGAGGCCTTCCCACAGGGCTGTGCCACGTGCCACCGTGGTGTGAGTCGATCCTCGGCTTGAATGTCGAGGCAGTGCAGGGAAAACAGGTTTCCCTGGAATGGAATGAGACATCCGGGGGACTCTCGGAATGGTGGCACGACCCTGCAGTTCCTCTCCCCTTTCCTTTGGAGAGCGCCTCCTCTTGAGATGCGATGGGAATGCCGGGAATTCTTTCCCGACCAAGTAGGGAAAGGATCCCTCATCTCGAGCTATGAGCCGGAAACGGAGCTCCTCTGGATGTGGCCGGGACCCTCGTGCTTCCTCTTGAGTGGAGACGGGTATGTCGGGGAACTTCTTGAGTTGCAGCATGCCTGTGAAAGACTCTTTAGAAGTTCCAGAGTTCACGTGTGATTAGCCTCGAGACACATCAGTGGAAACGGGCCTCATCTCACCTGCAGGGGAGAACCTCCTGGATTTTACCGAGTTGCGGCAGGTGCTCTCGACTTACGACGGGGACCTCATGGACCCGCTCTGGTTACCTCAGGAAAGGCCAGTCCCCATGTGAGTTGCTAGAGGTCCTGTCGCTATTCCTCTCCCGTCGATGCCAGGGCCTAAGACCTTGTGTGGAGTCGGGGCCGGAACCTGAGGATTCCTCTCCAGGGCTGACATGCATCTTGGGGTATTTCTGGAGTCTCCCCAGGGGAGTCAGTTCTCGTCTCGAGTAGGGGCATGCACGTGGGCTTTCCTCCCGTGCTGTAGCAGCAGTGTCACGCTTCCCGTCGCGTGGATTTAGGGATCTGTGGCTTTCCCTCGAGGCTTTCCCACGAGGCTTTCCCACAGGGTTGTCACACGTGCCACCAGTTGTGAGTCGATCCTCAGCGTGAAAGTCGAAGCAGTGCAGGGAAAACAGGATCCTCTGGAATGGACTGAGACATCTGGGGGACTCTTGGAATGGTGGCACGACCCATGAGTTCCTCTCGCCTTTCCTGTGCAGCGCGCCTCCTCTTGAGATGCGTCGAAACGTCGGGAATTCTTTCCCGAGGAAGCAGGGAAGGATCCCTCATCTCGAGCTTGGAGGAGGAAACGGAGCTCCTCTGGGGGTTGCCGGACCCTCGTGCTTCCTCTGGAGTGGAGACGGGTATGTCGGGGAACTTCTTGAGTTTTAGCAAGGGTTTTTAGGACACTTTGGAAGTTCCAGAGTTTAGTTGTGATTACTCTCGAGACGCCGCAGAGAAAATGGGCCTCATCTCGACTGGAGCAGAGAATCTCCTGGATTTTCTCGAGTTGCGGCAGGTACTCTCGACATACGACCGTGACCTCAGGGACAGTGTAGCAGATGTGTCACGCTTCCCGTCCCGGGTATCAAGGGATCTGTGGCTTTCCCTCGAGGCTTTCTCACAGGGCTGTCCCACATGCCACCATGGTGTGAGTGGATCCTCGGCGTGAAAGTCGAGGCAGTGCTGGGAAAACGGGTTCCTCTGAAATGGACTGAGACATCTGGGGGACTCTTGAAATGGTGGCACGACCCTGGAGTTCCTCTTGCCTTTCCTATTGAGAACCCTTGCTCTTGAGATGCCATGGGAACGCCGAAAAATCTTTCCTGACTAAGCAGGATAGGATCCTTCATCTCGGAAACGGGGTTCCTCTGAATGTGGGCGGGACCCTCGTGCTTCCTCTCGTGTGGAGACGGGTATGTCGGGGAACTTCTTGAGTTGCAGCAAGGACCCTTTTTAATTTCCAGAGGTTAGGTGTGATGAGCCTCCAGACACCTCAGAGGAAATGGGCCTCATCCCGCCTGGACGGGAGAACCTCCTGGATTTTACCCAGTTGCGGCAGGTGCTCTCGAGTTATGACGGGTCTTCAGGGACCCGCTCTGGTGGCCTCAGGAAAGGCCAGTCCCCAGGCGAGTTACCAGGGGGCCTTTAGGGATTCCTCTCCCATCGATGCCGGTGCCTAAGACCTTGTGTGGAGTCGGGGCCAGACCCTGAGGATGCCTCTCCAGTGCTGACATGAATCTTTCCGTACTTCTGGAGTCTCACCAGGGGAGTCAGTCCTCATCTCGTGTGGGGGCATGCACCTGCCATTTCCTCACGACCTGCAGCAGCAGTGTCACGCTTGCCGACGTGTGGATCAAGGGATCTGTCGCTTTCCATTGAGGCTTTCCCACGAGGCTTTCCAACAGGGCTGTCCCACGTGCCACGGTGGTGTGAGTCGATACTCGGCGTGAACGTCGAGGCAGTGCAGGGAAAACAGTTTCTTCTGGAATGGACTTAGACATCTGGGGGACTCTTGGAATGCTGGCAAGGCCCTGGAGTTCCTCTCGTCTTTCCTGTGGAGAGCGCCTCCTCTTGAGATGCGACGGGAAGGCCGGGAATTCTTTCCCGACGACGAAGGGAAAGGATCCCTCTTCTCGAGCTACGAGGCGGAAACGGGGCTCCGCTGGATATGGGCGGGAACCTCGTCCTTCCTCTCGAGTGGATATGGGTATGTCGGAGAACTTCTTGACTTGCAGCAAGGGTGTGAAGGACCCTTTGGAAGTTCCAGAGGTTAGGTGTGATTAGCCTCGAGACGCCTCAGCGGAAATGGGCCTCATCTCGCCTGGAGGGGAGAACCTCCTGGATTTTCTCGAGTTGCGGCAGGTGCTCTCGAGTTACGACGGAGACCTCAGGGACCCGCTCTGGTGACCTCAGGAAAGGCCAGTCCCCATGCGAGGTGCTAGGGGGCCTCTCAGGATTCCTCTCCGGTCGATGCCGGGGCCTAAGACCTTGTGTGGAGTCGGGACCAGAACCTGAGGATTCCTCTCCAGTGCTGACATGGATCTTGGCGTACTTCTGGAGTCTCCCAAGCTTGCGTCAGTCCTCGGCTCGAGTGGGGTCATGCACGTGCGCTTTCCTCCCGAGCGGTAGCAGCAGTGTCATCGCTTCCCTTCTCGTGGATCAAGGAATCTGTGGCTTTCCCTAGAGTCTTTCCCATTAGGCTTTCCCACAAGGCTATTCCACTTGCCACCATGGTGTGAGTCGATCCTCGGCGTGAAAGTCGAACCAGTGCAGGGAAAACAGGAACCTCCTTCCCCACAGTAGGGGATACACTGTCCCCTTGGGCGGGTATCTCCAGGGCACTCGCGCTGGGGGGTTGCCCGCGGAGGTGCGGGCCTCAGGCTCCACGTGAGAAAAGCCCCAAATGGCATTAGCTGCCAGTCCAGACGCTGGCCCCTCAGGTCTCTGGCCGGAGCCTTGGGCTCCAGGCAACTCAAAACCCTCGGGGGTGGCACTCTGGGAATGCTGTAGGGAAAGGATGCCAAGAACCCACGGAGGAGTTGGGGAGGGGGCATGGGGGAAACGGAGGCGAGGACAGCGAGGGATCTAGGTGGAGGCGCTGGAGAGAGCGTCTGGTGTCCCGGAATGCCTCGGAGGAGCCAGCGGGGGGACAGTCGAGGACCAGGGACCTGTGGAATGTGAAAAGGCGGGAAATCTCAGAGCAAGGCAGGCTGGGAAAGGGGGCGTTGGTGGCCAATTCAAAGGGACCTAGGGGCGTTTCCTGGGCGGTGAGTTCCCTTGGCACTGCTGAGGACCCCTGATTGATCCACTCGGGGTTGAACCCACCCCCCCGCTGCGAGGGAGGGCCACAAACCAAAGCCCCCGAACTGCCCGCCCACCCCAACGGGGATCTTGGCGGTCCAGGGCACAGCCGTGCCCGGGAAAAGCCCACTCGCCTCCACGGGACTCCGTCCAGGGATCTCTGCTTGGAAAGAGGCCAGGGGGCGGCCCCCTCCATCTACCCACCCAAACCCTATTGACGTCAATGGTGGCGGAGACGCCTCCCGTTCTCCAGAGTCCTGAGCTGCTGGGTCCCCGCCCACTCAGCCAGCAGTCTGCAGCGTGCCCGTGTGCCTCTCCCACCATGGCTTCGTCCGGCTCCTCCAGCACCTCAAGCGGTACGTTTGCCCTCGGTCCCTGTGGTCGGATCACATCTCAGGGGATTTGCGGGTGGCCTGGGCAAGGGCTCTCGGCCAATGTGTTGACCCCCCTCCCACCCGAGAACGGCTGGGACCCATCGGCCAGGCCCGGGGTTCCGAGGCGTCAGGTGTGCCCAAATTCGGAGGCGTGGCATCGTTCGTTCATCTTGCTCCTTTGGCACAACACATGGCTTCTCCGTTCTCTTTTCTGGGAAGACAGTGTTGTTCAGGGGCGTGCTGCGGGGGCGGGGGCCGGGGTTGGGGGGTGGTGGAGCGGGTGCTTTGCTGGGATGAGGCCCTTTATCCTCACATCTTCATGTGGGAATGGGAGTCGGGGAGCTCTGTGGCCTTGCTGCCTTCAGTGGCTTCCTCTGCACAGGGGCCTAGTGGCTTCTGCCTTTTGTCAGGCGTTACGGGTTTGGGCGTTCGCTTTGGTGGCCTTGGCCTTAGCCTTGGCCTGGGCCTTGGCCTTGCCCTTGGCGTTGCTGTTGCCCTTGCCTTGGTTCTTGGCTTGGCCTTGCCCTGCTTGAACTTGACTTGACTTGAACTTGAACCTTGACTTGAACTTGAACTTCTTGAACTTGAACTTGACTTGACCTTGAACTTGAACTTGAACTTGACTTGAACTTGACCTTGACTTGAACTTGAACTTGAACCTTGAACTTGAACTTCAACTTGAACTTGACTTGAACTTGAACTTGAACTTGCTTGAACTTGACTTGACTTGAACTTGACCTTGACCTTTGAACTTCCTTTGAACTTGAACTTGACCTTGACCTTGAACTTTGACCTTGAAGTTGACCTTGAACTTGAACTTGAACTTCACCTTGATCTTGACTTGAACTTGAACTTGAACTTTGAACTTGACCTTGACTTGACCTTGACCTTGACCAACAACGGGAGACCTCGAGATTTTGCTCAGAGCACCGGAGGTCCAGAAGCAGGGCCCTGTATCTCCCCTTCCTTTGTGATCATTGCAAAACATTCCTAGCTGATAGCGGGAGTGCCCTGAAGAAGCAAGCAGTGGGAGTGTGTTTGACACGACTGTGTGCCTTCCTGGCCTCAGCTCCACAAGGGGCTTTCCTCTCGAAGTAGGCCCCATGTCCCTTGGGGAGGTGTCATGCCTCTTTTCTCCTCACTGCCAAAGGGTGGAGCCAAGCTTCGCTCTGTCAGAGGTACAAAAAAGCAATTGAATGGATTTTCAAGCTCTTGCTAGGCTGCACCCTTTCAGGGCCCACTTTACTGAAACAGGTGCTCTGTGGCCCTGGTTGGGTATGCAGGTTG
>NW_017215413.1:0-13933 GCF_001704415.2 Capra hircus
CTCTCTTCCTTAATGAATGTTAATTTTGTTTCCCCTGAAGTGTTTTTCTTTAATCTGCATCTCCTTAAAGCATTAAAGTTACATCTCTATAGAACAAAGGTGCAGTGGGTTATAATAAAGAAGGTACTTAACTCAAAGATCTAATGTTGCTAATACCAGGTCTACTACTTGTTTTTCTATATACCAACTATATCTAAAAAATAAAGGATATGAAAATTTGGCAGCAAGCATTGACCCAAAAAATGAAACTTTTAATCAGTCCTATTCTAAAGATTTTGACTCCTCGAAAAGCTCCTGCATTCGTAGGATGTTTTAAGCTTCCTGTGCCTCCTGCGGTCAGGAGGCCTCAAACAATCACAAGCGCAGCTGTACGAGTCCTACAGGCAGGCTAGGAAAGCCATCAGAGGGTTTTTGGATTGAAACACTCTTTAAAATGCAGAAGACTAACGCGCTTGAATTGACTTTTTCCAGAAAAGGTCAGAAGAGTGAAAAAGCAGAGCACAAAACCGGCAGATTTTTGTTGGGGTACATGCTTAAAAATTTCCAGAGGGGTCCCTGAAGTCTGAGCACGCCTTGCGTATGTCAGCTTCCTTCCTCATGACCTTGTCACGGGCGGGCTTCCTCACACTGGCTCCCGGCAGTCTTAGGCCCTGGCATCGACGGGGAGAGGAATCCCGGAGAGGCCCAGAGCAACTCGCATGGGGACTGGCCTTTCCTGAGGCCACCAAGGCGGGTCCCTGAGGTCCCGGCGTAAGTTGAGAGCACCTGCCGGCAACTCGAGAAAATCCAGGAGGTTTCCCCTCCAGGCGAGATGAGGCCCATTTCCGCTGAGGCGTCTCGAGGCTAATCACACCTAACCTCTGGAACTTCCAAAGGGTCCTTCACACCCTTGCTGCAACTCAAGAAGTTCCGTGACATAGCCCGTCTCCACTCGAGAGGAAGCACGAGAGTCCCGCCCTCATCCAGAGGAGCCCGTTTCCGCCTCCTAGCTCGAGAGGAGGGATCCTTTCCCTGCGTGGTCGGGAAAGAATTCCCGGCGTTTCCGTCGCATCTCAAGAGGAGGCGCTCTCCACAGGAAAGGCGAGAGGAACTCCAGGGTCGTGCCACCATTCCCAGAGTCCCCCAGATGTCTCAGTCCATTCCAGGGAAACCTGTTTTCCCTGCACTGCCTCGACTTTCAAGCCGAGGATTCGACTCACACCACTGGTGGCATCGTGGGACAGCCCTGTGGGAAAGCCTCGCTGGGAAAGCCTTCGAGGGAAAGCCACAGATCCCTTGTTCCACGCGAAGGGAAGCGTGACACTGCTGCTACAGCTCGGAGAGGAAATCGCACGTGCATGCCCCAATACGAGACGAGGACTGACTCCCCTGGGGAGACTCCAGAAATACCCCTAAGATCCGATGTCAGCACCGGAGAGGAAACCTCAGGTTCCGGCACCGACTCCACACAAGGTCTTAGGCCCCGGCATCGACAGGAGAGGAATCCCGAGATGGCCGTCGACCAATTCGCATGGGGACTGGCCTTTCCTGAGGCCACCAGAGCGGGTCCCTGAGGTCACCATCATAAGTCGAGAGCACCTGCCGCAACTCGAGAAAATCCAGGAGGTTCTCACCTCCAGGCGAGATTAGGCCCATTTCCCAGCAGCGTCTCGAGGCTAATCACACCTAACCTCTGGAACTTCCAAAGGGTCCTTCACACCCTTGCTGCAAGTCAAGAAGTTCCCCAACATACCCGTCTCCACTAGAGACGAAGCACGAGAGTCCCTCCCTCATCCAGAGGAGCCCCGTTTCCGCCTCCTAGCTCGAGAGGAGGGATCTTTCCCTGCGTGGTCGGGAAAGAATTCCCGGCGTTCCCGTCGCAACTCAAGAGGAGGCGCTCTCCACAGGAAAGGCGAGAGGAACTCCAGGGTGGTGCCACCATTCCCAGAGTGCCCCAGATATCTCAGTCCATTCCAGGGAAACCTGTTTTCCCTGCACTGCCTCAACTTTCAAGCCGAGGATCGACTCACACCACGGTGGCACGTGGGACAGCCCTGTGGGAAAGCCTCGTGTGAAAGCCTCATGGGAAAGCCCCGAGGGAAAGCCACTGATCCCTTGATCCTCGGGAAGGGAAGCGTGACACTGCTGCTGCAATTCGGGAGGAAAGCACACGTGCATGCCCCTACTTGAGACGAGGACTGACTCCCCTGGGGAGACTCCGGAGGTACCCCAAGATCCATGTCAGCACTGGAGAGTAATCCTCACGTTCCGGCTCCGACTCCACACAAGGTCTTAAGCCCCGGCATGGACGGCAGAGAAATCCCGAGAGGCCCCCGAGCAACTCGCATGGGGACTGGCCTTTCCTGAGGCCCCCAGAGCGGGTCCCTGAGGTCTCCGTCGTAAGACGAGAGGACCTGCCGCAACTAGAAACAATCCAGGAGGTTGTCCCCTCCAGGCGAGATGAGGCCCATTTCCGCTGAGGCGTCTCGAGGCTAATCACACCTAACCTCTGGAACTTCCAAAGGGTCCTTCACACCCTTGCTGCAACTCAAGAAGTTCCCCGACATTCCCGTCTCTAATCCAGAGTAAGCACGAGAGCCCGCCCACATCCAGAGGAGCCCCGTTTCTGCCTCCTAGCTCGAGAGGAGGGATCCTTTCCCTGCGTGGTCGGGAAAGAATTCCCGGCATTCCCGTCGCATCTCAAGAGGAGGCGCTCTCCACTGGAAGGCGAGAGGAACTCCCGGGTCTTGCCACCATTCCCAGAGTCCCGCAGATGTCTAAGTCCATTCCAGGGAAATCTGTTTTCCCTCGATTGCCGCGACTTTCAAGCCGAGGATCGACTCACACCACGGTGGCACGTGGGACAGCCCTGTGAGAAAGCCTTCTGGGAAAGCCTCGTGGGAGAGCCTCAAGGGAAAGGCACAGATCTCTTGATCCAGGCGAAGGGAAGAGTGACACTGCTGCTACAGCTCGGGAGGAAATCGCACGTGCATGCCCCCACTCGAGACGAGGACTGACTCCCCTGGGGAGACTCCAGAAATACCCCAAGATCCATGTCAGCACTGGAGAGGAATCCTCAGGTTCCGGCACCGTCTCCACACAAGGTTTTAGGCCCCGGCATCGACGGGAGAAGAATCCCGAGAGGCCCCCGAGCAACTCGCTTGGGGACTGGCCTTTCCTGAGGCCACCAGAGCGGGTCCCTGAGGTCCCCGTCGTAAGTCGAGAGCACATTCCAAAACTTGAGAACATCCAGGAGGTTCTCCCCTCCAGGCAAGATGAGGCCCATTTCCGCAGAGGAGTCTCGAGGTTAATCACATCTAACATCTGGAACTTCCAAAGGGTCCTTCACACCCTGGCTGCAACTCAAGAAGTTCCCCGACATACCCGTCTCCACTCGAAAGGTAGCACGATAGTCCCGCCCACATCCAGAGGAGTCCCGTTTCCACCTCCGAGCTCGAGAGGAGGGATCCTTTCCCTGCGTGGTCGGGAAAGCATTCCCGGCGATTCCGTCGCACCTCAAGAGGAGGCGCTCTCCACAGGAAAGGCGAGAGGAACTCCAGGGTCGTGCCACCATTCCCAGAGTCCCCCAGATGTCTCAGTCCATTCCAGGGAAAACTATTTTCCTGCACTGCCTCCACTTTCAAGCCGAGGATCGACTCACACCACGGTGGCACTTGGAACAGCCCTGTGGGAAAGCCTCGTGGGAAAGCCTCCTGGGAATGCCTCGCGGGAAAGCCACTGATCCCTTGATCCACGCGAAGAGAAGCGCGACGCTGGTGCCACAGCTCGGAAGGAAAGCTCACGTGCATGCCCCCATTCGAGACGAGGACTGACTCCCCTGGGGAGACTCCAGAAGTACCCCAAGATCCATGTCAGCACTGAAGAGGAAACCTCAGGTTCCAGGACTGACGCCACACAAGGTCTTAGGCCCCAGCATCGACGGGAGAGGAATCCCGAGAGGCCCCAGAGCAACTCCCATGGGGACTGGCCTTTCTTGAGGCCAACCAGAGCGGGTCCCTGAGGTCCCCGTCGTAAGTCGAGAGCAAATGCCGCAACTCGAGAAAATCCAGGAGGTTCTCCCCTCCCGGCGAGATGAGGCCCATTTCCGCTGAGGCGTCTCGAGGCTAATCACACCTAACCTCTGGAACTTCCAAAGGGTTTTTCACACCCTTCCTACAACTCAAGAAGATCCCCGACATACCCGTCTCCACTCGAGAGGAAGCACGAGAGTCCCGCCCACATCCAGAGGAGCCCCGTTTCTACCTCCTAGCTCAGGAGGAGGTATCGTTTCCCTGCGTGTCGGGAAAGAATTCCCGGTGTTCCCGTCCCATCTCAAGAGGAGGCGCTCTCCACAGGAAAGGCGAGAGGAACTCCAGGGTCGTGCCACATTCCCAGAGTCCCCCAGATGTCTCAGTCCATTCCAGGGAAACCTGTTTTCCCTGCACTGCCTCGACTTTCAAGCCGAGGATCGACTCACAACACGGTGGCACGAGGGACAGCCCTGTGGGAAAGCCTCATGGGAAAGCCTCGTGGTAAAGCCTCGTGGAAAGCCTCGAGGGAAAGCCACAGATCCCTTGATCCACGCGAAGTGAAGTGCGACCCTGCTGCTACACCTCGGGAGAAAAGCGTAAGTGCATGCCCCCACTCGAGACGAGGACTGACTCCCTGGGGAGACTCCAAAAGTACCCCAAGATCCATGTCAGCACTGGAGAGGAATGCTCAGGTTCCGGCACCGACTCCACACAAGATCTTACGCCCTGGCACAGACGGGAGAGGAATCCGCAGAGGCCCCCAAGCAACTCGCATGGGGACTTGCCTTTCCTGAGGCCACCAGAGCGGGTCCCTGAGGTCACCGTCGTAAGTCTAGAGCACCTGCCGCAACTCGAGAAAATCCAGGAGGTTCTCCCCTCCAGGCGAGATGAGGCCCATTTCCACTGAGGCGTCTCGAGGCTAATCACTCCTAACTTCTGGAACTTCCAAAGGGTCCTTCAAACCCTTGCTGCAACTCAAGAAGTTCCCTAACATACCCGATTCCACTCGAGAGGAAGCACGAGAGTTCTTCCCACATCCAGAGGAGCCCCGTATCCGCTTCCTAGCTCGAGAGGAGGGATCCTTTCCATGCGTGGTCGGGAAAGAATTCCCGGCGTTCCCGTCGCATCTCAAGAGGATGCGCTCTCCACAGGAAAGGCGAGAGGAACTCCAGGGTCGTGCCACCGTTCCCAGAGTCCCCCAGATGTCTAAGTCCATTCCAGGGAAACCTGTTTTCCCTGCACTGCCTCGACTTTCAAGCCGAGGATCGACTCACACCACGGTGGCACATGGGATAGCCCTGTGGGAAAGCCTCGTGGGAAAGCCTCGTGGGAATGACTCGAGGGAAAGCCACAGATACCTTGATCCACGGGAAGGGAAGCGTTATACTGCTGCTACAGCTCGGGAGGAAATCGCACGTGCATGCCTCCACTCGAGATGAGGACTGACTCCCCTGGGTAGACTCCAGAAATACCCCAAGATCCTGTCAGCACTGTAGAGAAATCCTCAGGTTCCGGCACCCACTCCAAAAAAGATATTAGGCCCCGGCATTGACGGGAGAGGAATCCCGAGAGGCCACCGAGCAACTCACATGGGGACTGGCCTTTCCTGAGGCCACCAGAGCGGATCCCTGAGGTCCCCGTCTTAAGTCGAGAACACCTGCCGCAACTCGAGAAAATCCAGGAGGTTCTCCCCTCCAGGCGAGATGAGGCCGATTTCCACTGAGGCGTCTCGAGGCTAATCACACTTAACATCTGGAACTTCCAAAGGGTCCTTCACCCCCTGGCTGCAACTCAAGAAGTTCCCCGACATACCCTTCTCCACTCGAGAGGAAGCACGAACGTTCTGCCCACATCCAGAGGAGCCCCATGTCGGCCTCCTAGCTCGAGAGGAGGGATCCTTTCCCTGCGTGGTCATGAAAGAATTTCCGGCGTTCCCGTCGCATCTCAAGAGGAGGCGCTCTCCACAGGAAAGGCGAGAGAAATTCCAGGGTCGTGCCACCATTCCCAGACTCCCCCAGATGTCTCAGTCCATTCAATGGAAACCTGTTTTCCCTGCACTGCCTCGACTTTCAAGCCGAGGATCGACTCACACCGCGGTGGCATCTGGGAATGCCATGTGGGAAAACCTCGTGGGAAAGCCTCGAGGGAAGCCTCAAGGGAAAGCCACAGATCCCTTGATCCACGCGAAGGGAAGCGTGACACCGCTGCTACAGCTCAGGAGGAAAGCACACGTGAATGTCCCCACTCGAGACGAGGACTGACTCCCCTGGGGAGACTCCAGAAGTACCCCAAGATCCATGTCAGCACTGGAGAGGAATCCTCAGGTTCCGGCACCGACTCCACACAAGGTCTTATTCCCCGGCATCGACGGGAGAGGAATCCCGAGAGGCCCCCGAGCAACACGCATGGGGACTGGCCTTTCCTGAGGCCACCAGAGCGGGTCCCTGAGGTCCCCGTCGTAAGTCGAGAACACCTGCCGCAACTCGAGGTAATCCAGGAGTTTCTCCCCTCCAGGCGAGATGAGGCCCATTTCCGCTGAGGCCTCTCGAGGCTAGTCACATCTAACATCGGGAAATTCCAAAGGGTCATTCACACCCTTGCTGCAACTCAAGAAGTTCCCCGACATACCCGTCTCCACTCGAGAGGAAGCACGAGAGTCCCGCCCACATCCAGAGGATCCCCGTTTCCGCCTCATAGCTCGAGAGAAGGGATCCTTTTCCTGCGTGGTGGGGAAAGAATTCCCCGCGTTCCCGTCGCATCTCAAGTGGACGCGCTCTCGACAGGAAACGCGAGAGGAACTCCAGGTTCGTGCCACCATTCCCAGAGTCCCCAGATGTCTCAGTCCATTCCAGGGAAACCTGTTTTCCCTGCACTGCCTCGACTTTCAAGCCGAGTATCGACTCACACCACGGCGGCACGTGGGACAGCGCTGTGGGAAAGCCTCGTGGGAAAGCCTCGTGGGAAAGCCTCGAGGGAAAGCTACAGATCCACTGATCGCCGCGAAGGTAAGCATAACCCTGCTGCTGCAGCTCGGAAGGAAAGCCCACGTGCATGCCCCCACTCGAGACGAGGACTGACTCCTCTGGGGAGACTCCAGAAGTACCCCAAGATCCATGTCAGCACTGGAGAAGAATCCTCAGGTTTTGGCCCCGACTCCACACAAGGTCTTAGGCCCCGACATCGACGGGAGAGGAATCCCGAGAGGCCCCCGAGCAACTGGCATGGGGACTGGCCTTTCCTGAGGCCACCAGAGCGGGTCCCTGAGGTCCCCGTAGTAAGTCGAGAGAACCTGCCGCAACTCGAGAAAATTCAGGAGGTTCTACCCTCCAGGCGAGATGAGGCCCATTTCCGATGAGGCGTCTCGAGGCTAATCACAGCTAACCCCTGGAACTTCCAAAGGGTCCTTCACACCCTTGCTGCAACTCAAGAAGTTCCCCGACATACCCATCTCCACTCGAGAGGAAGCACGAAAGTCACGCCCACATTCAGAGGAGCCCCCTTTCCGCCTCCTAGCTCGAGAGGAGGGATCCATTCCCTGCGTGGTGGGGAAAGAATTCCCCACATTCCCGTCGCATCTCAAGTGGAGGCGCTCTCGACAGGAAAGGCGAGAGGAACTCCAGGGTACTGCCACCATTCCCAGAGTCCCCGAGATGTCTCAGTCCATTCCAGGGAAACCTGTTTTCCCTGCACTGCCTCGACGTTTCAAGCCGAGGATCGACTCACACCTCGGTGGCTCGTGGGACAGCCCTGTGGGAAAGCCTCGTGGGAAAGCCTCCTGGGAAAGCCCCGAGGAAAAGCCACAGATCACCTTATCCAAGCGAAGGGAAGCGCGACAGTGCTGCTACACCTCGGGAGGAAAGCGCACTTTCATGCCCCCACTCGAGACGAGGACTGACTCCCCTGGGTAGACTCCAGAAGTACGCCAAGATCCATGTCAGCACTGGAGAGGAATCCTCAGGTTCCGGAACTGACTCCTCACAAGGTCTTAGGCCCCTGCCTTGACGGGAGAGGAAACCCGAGAGGCCTGCGAGCAACTCTCATGGGGACTGGCCTTTCCTGAGGCCACCAGAACGGGTCCCTGAGGTCCCCGTCGTAAGTCGAGAGCACCTGCCGCAACTCGAAAAAATCCAGGAGGTTCTCCCCTCCAGGCGAGATGAGGCCCATTTCCGCTGAGGCGTCTTGAAGCTAAACACATCTAACATCTGGAACTTCCAAAGGGTCCTTCACACCCTTGCTGCAACTCAAGAAGTTCCCCGACATACACGTCTCCACTCGAGAGGAAGCACGAGAGTCCCACCCACATCCAGAGAAGCCCCGTTTCCGCCTCCTAGTTCGAGAGGAGGGATCCTTTCCCTGCGTGGTGGGGAAAGAATTCCCCGCGTTCCCGTCGCATCTCAAGAGGAGGCGCTCTCCACAGGAAAGGCGAGAGGAACTCCAGGGTCGTGCCACCATTCCCAGAGTCCCCCAGATGTCTCAGTCCATTCCAGGAAACCTGTTTTCCCTGCAATGCCTCGACTTTCAAGCCGAGGATTGACTCACACCACGGTGGAACGTGGGACAGCCCTGTGGGAAAGCCTCGTGGGAAAGCCTCGAGGGAAAGCCACATATAACTTGATGTATCGAAGGGAAGCATGACACTGCTACTACAGCTCGGGAGGAAAGCGCACGTACATGCCACCACTAGAGACGAGGACTGACTCACCTGGGGAGACTCCAGAAGTTCCCCAAGATCCATGTCAGCACTGGAGAGGAATCCTCAGGTTCCGGCACCGACCCCACACAAGGTCTTAAGCCCCGGCATCGACGGGAGAGGAATCCCGAGAGGCCCCCGAGCAACTCGCATGGGGACTGGCCTTTCATGAGGCCATCAGAGCGGGTCCCTGAGGTCTCCGTCGTAAGTCAAGAGCACCTGCCCCTACTCGAGAAAATCCAGGAGTTTCTCCCCTCCAGGCGAGATGAGGCCCATTTCCGCTGAGGCCTCTCGAGGCTAATCACATCTAACATCGGGAACTTCCAAAGGGTCCTTCACACCCTTACTGCAACTGAAGAAGTTCCCCGACATACCCGTCTCCACTCGAGAGGAAGCACGAGAGTCCCGCCCACATCCTGAGGATACCCGTTTCCGTCTCATAGCTTGAGAAGAGGGATCCTTTACCTGCGTGGCGGGAAAGAATTCCCCACGTTCCCGTCGCATCTCAAGTGGAGTCGATCTCCACAGGAAAGGCGAGAGGAACTCCAGGGTCGTGCCACCATTCCCAGAGTCCCCAGATGTCTCAGTCCATTCCAGGGAAACCTGTTTTCCCTGCACTGCCTCCACTTTCAAGCCGAGGATCCACTCACACTACGGTGGCACGTGGGACAGCCCTGTGGGAAAGCCTCGTGGGAAAGCCTCCTGGGGAAGCCTCGAGGGAAAGCCACAGATCACTTTATCCAAGCGAAGGGAAGCGAGACAGTGCTGCTACAGCTCGGGAGGAAAGCGCACTTTCATGTCCCCACTCGAGACGAGGACTGACTCCCCTGGGGAGACTCCAGAAGTACACCAAGATCCATGTCAGCACTGGAGAGGAATCCTCAGGTTCCGGCACCGACTCCACACAAGGTCTTAGGCCCCGGCATCGACGTGAGAGTAATCACGAGAGGCCCCCGAGAAACTCGCATGGGGACTGGCCTTTCCTGAGGCCACCAGAGCGGGTCCCTGAGGTCCCCGTCGTAAGTCGAGAGCACCTGCCGCAACTCGAGAATATCCAGGAGGTTCTCCCCTCCAGGCGAGATGAGGCCCATTTCCGCTGAGACGACTTGAGGCTAATCACATCTAACATCTGGAACTTCCAAAGGGTCTTTCACACCCTTGCTGCAACTCAAGTAGTTCCCCGATATACCCGTCTCCACTGGAGAGGAAGCACGAGAGTCCGTCCCACTTCCAGAGGAGCCCCGTTTCTGCCTCCTAGCTCGAAACGAGGGATCCTTTCCCTGCGTGGTCGGGAAAGAATTCCCGGTGTTCCCGTCGCATCTCAAGAGGAGGCACTCTCCACAGAAAAGGCGAGAGGAACTCCAGGGTCGTGCCACCATTCCCAGAGTCCCCCAGATGTCTCAGTCCATTCCAGGGAAACCTGTTTTCCCTGCACTGCCTCGACTTTCAAGCCGAGGATCGACTCACACCACGGTGGCACGTGGGACAGCCCTGTGGGAAAGCCTCAAGGGAAAGCCTCCTGGGAAAGCCTCGAGGGAAAGCCACCGATCCCTTGATCCACGCAAAGGGAAGCGTGACACTGCAGCTACAGCTCGTGAGGAAAGCGCACGTGCATGCCGCCACACGAGACGAGGACTGACTCCCTTGGGGAGACTCCAGAAGTACCCCAAGATCCATGTCAGCACTGGAGAGGAATCCTCAGGTTCCGGCACCGACTCCACACAAGGTTTTCTTCCCCGGCATCGACGGGAGAGGAATCCCGAGAGGCCCCCGAGCAACACGCATGGGGACTGGCCTTTCCTGAGGCCACCAGAGCGGGTCCCTGAGGTCCCCGTCGTAAGTCGAAAACACCTGCCGCAACTCGAGAAAATCCAGGAGTTTCTCCCCTCCAGGCGAGATGAGGCCCATTTCCGCTGAGGCGTCTTGAAGCTAAACACATCTAACATCTGGAACTTCCAAAGGGTCCTTCACACCCTTGCTGCAACTCAAGAAGTTCCCCGACATACCCGTCTCCACTCGAGAGGAAGCACGAGAGTCCCGGGCACATCCAGAGGAGCCCCGTTTCTGCCTTCCAACTCGAGAGGAGGGATCCTTTCCCTGCGTGGTCGGGAAAGAATTCCCGGTGTTCCCGTCGCATCTCAAGAGGAGGCGCTCTCCACAGGAAAGGCGAGAGGAACTCCAGGGTCATGCCACCATTCCCAGAATCCCCCAGATATCTCAGTCCATTACAGGGAAACCTGTTTTCCCTGCACTGCGTCGACTTTCAAGCCGAGGATCGACTCACACAACGGTGGCACGTGGGACAGCCCTGTGGGAAAGCCTCATGGGAAAGCCTCCTGGGATAGCCTCGAGGGAAAGCCACAGATCCCTTGATGCACGCGAAGGGAAGCGTGACACTGCTGCTACAGCTAGGGAGGAAATCGCACGTGCATGCCCTCACTCAAGACGAGGACTGACTCCCCTGGGGAGACTCCAGAAGTACACCAAGATCCATGTCAGCACAGGAGAGGAATCCTCAGGTTCCGGCACTGACTACACATGAGGTTTTAGGCCCCGGCATCAACGGGAGAGGAATCCCGAGAGGACTCCGAGCAACTCGCATGGGGACTGGCCTTTCCTGAGGCCATCAGAGCGGGTCCCTGAGGTCTCCGTCGTAAGAGGAGAGCACCTGCCCCAACTCGAGAAAATCCAGGAGTTTCTCCCCTCCAGGCGAGATGAGGCCCATTTCCGCTGAGGCCTCTCGAGGCTAATCACATCTAACATCGGGAACTTCCAAAGGGTCCTTCACACCCTTACTGCAACTGAAGAAGTTCCCCGAAATACCCGTCTCCACTCGGGAGGAAGCACGAGAGTCCCGCCCACATCCTGAGGATACCCGTTTCCGTCTCATAGCTTGAGAAGAGGGATCCTTTACCTGCGTGGCGGGAAAGAATTCCCAACGTTCCCGTCGCATCTCAAGTGGAGTCGATCTCCACAGGAAAGGCGAGAGGAACTCCAGGGTCGTGCCACCATTCCCAGAGTCCCCAGATGTCTCAGTCCATTCCAGGGAAACCTGTTTTCCCTGCACTGCCTCCACTTTCAAGCCGAGGATCGACTCACATCACGGTGGCACGTGGGACAGCCCTGTGGGAAAGCCTCGTGGGAAAGCCTCGTGGGAAAGCCTCGAGGGAAAGCTACAGATCCCTTGATCGCCGGGAAGGGAAGCGCGACCCTGCTGCTACAGCTCGGGAGGAAAGCGCACGTGCATGCCCTCACTCGAGATGAGGACTGACTCACCTGGGGAGACTCCAGAAGTACCCCAAGATCCATGTCATCACTGGAGAGGAATCCTCAGGTTCCGGCACCGACTCCACACAAGATCTTAGGCCCCGGGATCACCGGGAGAGGAATCCCGAGAGGCCCCCTAGCAACTCGCATGCGGACTGGCCTTTCCTGAGGCCACCAGAGCGGGTCCCTGAAGTCCCCGTCTGAAGTCGAGAGCACCTGCCGCAACTCGAGAAAATGCAGGAGGTTCTACCCTCCAGGCGAGATGAGGCCCATTTCCGCTGAGGCGTCTGGATGCTAATCACATCTAATATCTGGAACTTCCAAAGGGTACTTCACACCCTTGCTGCAACTCAAGAAGTTCCCCGACATACCCGTCTCCACTCGAGAGGAAGCACGAGAGTCCCGCCCACATCCAGAGGAGACCCGTTTCCGACTCCTAGCTCGAGAGGAGGGATCCTTTCCCTGCGTGGTGGGGAAAGAATTCCCCGCGTTCCCGTCGCATCTCAAGAGGAGGCGCTCTCCACAGGAAAGGCGAGAGGAACTCCAGGGTCGTGCCACCATTCCCAGCGTCCCCCAGATGTCTCACTCCATTCCAGGGAAACCTGTTTTCCCTGCTTGCCTCGACTTTGAAGCCGAGGATCCACTCACACCACGGTGGCACGTGGGACTGCCCAGTGGGTAAACGTCGTGGGAAAGCCTCGTGGCAAAGCCTCGTGGCAAAGCCTCCGCGGAAAGCCACAGATTCCTGGATCCACGCGAAGGGAAGCGTGACACTGCTGCTACAGCTCTGGAGGAAATTGCACGTACATGCATCCACTAGAGACGAGGACTGACTCACCTGGGAGACTCCAGAAGTACCCCAAGGTCCATGTAAGCACTGGAGAGGTTTTCTCAGGTTCCGGCACCGACTCCACACAAGGTATAAGGCGCCCGGCATCGACGGGAGAGGAATCCCGAGAGGCCCCGAGCAACTCGCATGGTGACTGGCCTTTCCTGAGGCCACCAGAGCGGGTCCCTGAGGACCCCGTCTTAAGTCCACAGCACCTGCCGCAACTCGAGAAAATTCAGGAGGTTCTCCCCTTCAGGCGACATGAGGCCCATTTGTGCTGAGGCGTCTCGAGACTAATCACACCTAACCTCTGGAACTTCCAAAGCGTCCTTTCACACCCTTGCTTCAATTCAAGAATTTCCTCGACATACCCGTTTCCTCTCGAGAGGAAGCACGAGAGTCCCGCCCACATCCAGAGGAGCCCCGTTTCCGCCTCATAGTTCCAGAGGAGGGATCCTTTCCCTACGTGGTCGGGTAAGTATTCCTGGCGTTCCCGTTGCAACTTAAGAGGAGGCGCTCTCCACAGGAAAGGCCAGAGGAACTCCAGGGTCGTGCCACCATTCCCAGAGTCCCCCAGATGCTCAGTCCATGCCAGGGAAACCAGTTTTCCCTGCACTGCCTCGACTTTCAAGCCGAGGATCGACTCATACAACGGTGGCACGTGGGACAGCCCTGTGGGAAAGCCTCGTGGGAAAGCCTCATGGGAAAGCCTCGAGGTAAAGCCCCTGATCCCTTGATCCACAAAAGGGAAGCGTGACACTCCTGCTACAGCTCGGGAGTGCACGTGCATGCCCCCACTCGAGACGAGGACTGACTCCCCTGGGAGACTCCAGAAGTACCCCAAGATCCATGTCAGCACTGGAGAGGAATATTCAGGTTCTGGCACCATCTCCACACAAAGTCTTAGGCCCAGCATGTACGGAGAGGAATCCCTAAAGGCCCCGAGCAACTCGCATGGGGACTGGCCTTTCCTGAGGCCACCAGAGCGGGTTCTGACGGTCCGTGTTGTAAGACGAGAGCACCTGCCGCAACTCGAGAAAATCCAGGAGGTTCTCCCCTCCAGGCGAGATGAGTCGCGCATTTCTGCTGAGGCGTCTGGAGGCTAATCACATCTAAATTGGACGATTAAAGGGTCTT
>NW_017215414.1:0-24008 GCF_001704415.2 Capra hircus
TCCCAGCATCAGTCCAATCCAGAGGAACCTGTTTTCCCTGCACTGCCTCGACTTTCACGCTGAGGATCAACTCACACACCAACGGTGGCACGAGGGAAAGCCCTGTGAGAAAGCCTCGTGGGAAAGCCTCCAGGGAAAGCCACAGATCCCTTGATCCACACGACGGGAAGCGTGACCCTGCTGCTACAGCTCGGGAGGAAAGCACACGTGCGTGCCCTCACTTGAGAGGAGGATTGACTCTCCAGGGGAGACTCCAGAAGAACCCAATATCCATGTCAGCACTGCAGAGGAAACGTCAGGTTCCGGCCCCCGAATCCACACAAGTTGTTCGGCCCGGGCATCAACAGGAGAGTTATCAAGAGAAGCCCCCCAGCATCTGGCATGGGGACTGGCCTTTGATGAAGCCACCAGAGCGGGTCCCTGAGGTCCCCGTCGTAAGTCGGGAGCACCTGCCGCAACTCGAGAAAATCCAGGAGGTTCTCCCCTCCAGGCGAGATGAGGCCCATTTCCAATGAGGTGTCTCGAGGCTAATTACATCTAATCTCTGGAACTTCCAAAGGGTCCTTCACACCCTTGCTGGCAACTCAAGAAGTTCCCGACATTCCCATCTCCACTCGAGAGGAAACACGAGGGTCCTGCCACATCCAGAGTAGCCCCGTTACATCCTCCTAGCTAGAGATGAGGGATCCTTTCCCTGCTTGGTCGGGAAAGAATTCCGGCATTCCCGTCGCATCTCAGGTGGAGGCGCTACTCCACAGGAAGGGAGAGAGGAACTCCATGGTCGTGCCACCATTTCAAGTGTCCCAGATGTCTCAGTCCATTCCAGAGGATCTTGTTTTTACAGAGTGCCTAACTTTCATGCCGAGGATCACCTCACACCACGGTGGCACGGGGGACAGCCCTGTGGGAAAGCCTCGTGGGAAAGCCTCTAGGAAAAGCCTAGAGGAAAAGCCACAGATCAATTGATCCACGCGACGGGAAGCATGACACTGCTGCTACAGCTCGGGAGGAAGGGGCATGCGCATGGCGCATGCCCCGACTCGAGACGAGGACTGATTCCCCTTGGGAGACTTCAGAAGAATCCCAAAACATGTCAGCACTGGAGAGGAATACTCAGGTTCTGGCCCCCACTCCACACAAGGTCTTGGGCCCCCGGCATGTACCGGTGAGGAATCCCGAGAGGCCCTCTAGCAACTCGCATGGGGACTGGTCTTTTCCTAAGGCCAACAGAACGGGTCCCTGAGGTCCCCGTCGTAAGTCGAGAAGCACCTGCCACAACTCGAGAAAATGAAGGAGATTCTCGCCTTCCAGGCGAGATGAAGGCCCATTTCCACTGGAGACGTCTCGAGGCTAATCACACCTAACCTCTGGAACTTCCAAAGGGTCCTTCACACCATAGCTGCAACTCAAGAAGTTCCACGAGAGACCCGTCGCCACTACATAGGAATCACCAGGGTACCACCCACATCCAGAGGAGCCCCAATTCCCCCTCCTAGCTCAATGTGAGGGATCCTTTCCCTGATTGGCCGGGAAAGAATTCCTGGTCGTACCTGTCGCATCTCAAGAGGAGGCACGCTCCCACAAGAAAGGTGAGAGGAACTCCAGGGTCGTTCCACCATTCCAAGAGTCCCCCAGATGTCTCAGTCCTTTCCAGAGGAACTTGTTTACCGCCTGCACTGCCTCGACGTTCACGGCGGAGGACCGACTCACACGATGGTGGCACGTGGGACAGCCCTGTGGGAAAGCCTCGGGGAAAGCCTCGTGGGAAAGCCTCGAGGGAAAACAAGAAACCCCTTGATCAACCCAACGGGAAATTGACTCTGCTTCTAATGCTCGGGAGAAAAGCGCACGTGCATGCCCCCATTGGAGACGAAGATGACTCCCCTGTGGAGACTCCAGTAGTACCCCAAGATCCATGTTAGCACTGGAGAGGAAACCTCAGGTTCGGGCACCGGACTCCAAACAAGGTCTTAGGCCCCGTCATCGACCGGAGAGGAATCCCGAGAGGCCCCTTAGCAACTCGCAAGTCGACTGGCATTTCCTGAGTGTACCAGAGCTGGTTACATGAAGTCCCGGTCGTAACTGGAGAGCACCTGCTGAAACTCGAGAAAATCCAGGAGGTTCTCCCCTGCAGGCGAGATGAGGCCCATTTCCGCTGAGGGCGTCTCGAGTCTAATCACACCTAACCTCTGGAACTTCCAAAGGGTCCTTCACACCCTTGCTGCAACTCAAGAAGTTCCCCGACATACCCGTCTCCACTCGAGAGGAAGCACCAGAGACCCGCCCACATCCAGAGGAGCCCCGTTTCCGCCTCCTAGCTCGAGAGGAGGGATCCTTTCCCTGCGTAGTCAGGAAAGAATTCCTGGCGTTCCTGGCGCATCTCAAGAGGAGGCGCTCTCCACAGGAAAGGCGAGAGGAACTCCAGGGTCGTGTCACCATTCCCAGAGTCGCCCAGATGTCTCAGTCCATTTCAGGGAAACCTGATTTCCCTGCACTGCCTCGAATTTCTAGCCGAAGATCGACTCACACCACGGATGGCACATGAAACAGCCCTGTGGGAAAGCCTCGTGGGAAAGCCACGAGGGAAAGCCACAGATCCCTTGATCCATGCAAAGGGAAGCGTGACACTGCTGCTACAGCTCGGGAGGAAAGCGCACGTTCATAGCCCCCACACAAGACGACGACTAACTCCCCTGGGGAGACTCCAGAAGTACCCCAAGATCCATGTCCACACTGGAGAGGAATCCTCAGGTTCCGGCACCGACTCCACACAATGTCTTAGGCCCCGGCATCGAAGGGAGAGGAATCCTGAGAGGCCCCCGAGCAACTCGCATGGCGCCTGACCTTTCCTGAGGCCACCAGAGCGGGTCCCTGAGGTCCCCGTCGTAAGTCGAGAGCACCTGCCGCAACTCGAGAAAATCCATTAGGTTCTCCCCTCCAGGCGAGATGAGGCCCATTTCCGCTGAGGCGTCTCGACGCTAATCACACCTAACTCTGGAACTTCCAAAGGGTCCTTCACACCCTAGCTGCAACTCAAGAGGTTCCACGAGAGACCCGTCGCCACTACATAGGAATCAACAGGGTACCACCCACATCCAGAGCAGCCCCAATTCCCCCTCCTGGCTCAAGATGAGGGATCCTTTCCCTGATTGGCCGGGAAAAATTCCTGTCGTACCTGTCGCATCTCAAGCGGAGGCACGCTCCACAAGAAAGGTGAGAGGAACTCCAGGGTCGTTCCACCATTCCAAGAGTCCCCCAGATGTCTCAGTCCTTTCCAGAGGAACTTGTTTTACCCTGCACTGCCTCGACGTTCACGCGGAGGACCGACTCACACGATGGTGGCACGTGGGACAGCCTTGTGGGAAAGCCTCGTGGGAAAGCCTCGTGGGAAAGCCTCGAGGGAAAGCCACAGATCCCTTGATCCACGCGAAGGGAAGCGTGACAGTTCTGCTACAGCTCGGGAGGAAAGCGAACGTGCATGCCCCCACTCGAGACGAGGACTGACTCCCCTGGGGAGACTCCAGAAGTAACGCAAGATTCATGTCAGCACTGGAGAGGAATCCTCAGGTTCCGGCACCGGACTCCACACAAGGTCTTAGGCCCCGGCGTCGAAGGGAGAAGGAATCCCGAGAGGCCCCCGAGCAACTCGCATGGGGACTGGCCTTTCCTGAGGACACCAGAGCGGGTCCCTGAGGTCCCCGTCGTAAGTCGAAAAGCACCAGCCGCAACTCGAGAAAATCCAGGAGGTTCTCCCCTCCAGGCGAGATGAGGCCCTTTTCCTCTGAGGCGTCTGGAGGCTAATCATACATAACCTCTGGAACTTCCAAAGGGTCCTTCACACACTTGCTACAACTCAAGAAGTTCCCCAACATACCTGACTCCACTCGAGAGGAAGCACGAGAGTCCCGCCCACATGCAGAGGAGCCCCGTTTCCGCCTCGTACCTCGCGGTCAGGTATCCTTTCCTTGTATGTTCCGGAGAGAATTCCCGGTGTTCCCGTCGCATGTCATGAGGAGGCGCTCTCCACAGGAAAGCGAGAGAAACTCCAGTGTCGTGACATCATTCCAAGAGAACCCCAGATAGCTCAGTGTGCCGGTGTCCAGGCCCGCTGCATCCAGGGAATTCGACGGATGGACGGCGTTGACGTGGAAAGTCTTGTGTATTTATTAATGTAAGATTAGATTAAGAAATTATAGGGTAGTAAGAAGATTAACTGGAGGAAAAAGGCTGAATAGCTAGGATTACGCGGAAGAGCAATAAAATTCCCGACAAGGAATTTTCTGGCGGACTCTGGGAATGGTGGCACGACCCTCGAGTTCATCTTGCCTTTCCTGTGGAGAGCGCCTCCTCTTGAGATGCGCCGGGAACGCCGGGAATTCTTTCCCGACCACGCAGGGAAAGGATCCCTCCTCTGGATCTATCAGGCTGGAAACGGGGCTCCTCTGGATGTGGGCGGGACTCTCGTCCTTCCTCTCGAGTGGAGACGGGTATGTCGGGGAACTTCATGAGTTGCAGCAAGGGTGTGAAGGACCCTTTGGAAGTTCCAGAGGTTAGGTGTGATTAGCCTCGAGACGCCTCAGCGGAAATGGGCCTCATCTCGCCTGGAGGGGAGAACCTCCTGGATTTTCTCGAGTTGCGGCAGGTGCTCTCGACTTACGACGGGGACCTCATGGACCCTCTCTGGTGGCCTCAGAAAAGGCCAGTCCCCATGCGAGTAGCTCGGGGGCCTCTCGGGATTCCTCTCCCGTCGATGCTGGGGCCTAAGACCTTGTGTGGAGTCGGTGCGGGAACCTGAGGTATTCCTCTCCAGTACTGGACATGGATCTTGGGGTACTTCTGGAGTCTCCCCAGGGGAGTCAGTCCTCATCTCGAGTGGTGGCATGCACGTGCGCATTTCCTCCGAGCTGTAGCAGGCAGTGACACGCTTTCCCTTCGTGTGGATCAAGGGATCTGTGGCTTTCCCTCGAGGCTTTCCCACGAGGCTTTCCCACGACGCTTTCACACAGGGCTGTCCCACGTGCCACCCTGGTGTGAGTCGATCCTCGGCTTGAAAGTCGAGGCAGTGCAGGGAAAACAGGATTCCCTGGAATGGACTGAGACATCTGGGGACTCTGGGAATGGTGGCACGACCCTGGAGTTCTCTCGCCTTTCCTGTGGAGAGCGGCCTCGTCTGAGATGCGACGGGAACGCCGGGATTCTTTCCCGACCACGCAGGGAAAGGATCCCTCCTCTCGAGCTAGGAGGCAGAAACGGGGCTCCTCTGGATGTGGGCGGGACTCTCGTGCTTCCTCTCGAGTGGAGACGGGTATGTCGGGGATCTTCCTGAGTTGCAGCAAGGGTGTGAAGGACCCTTTGGAAGTTCCAGAGGTTAGGTGTGGATTAGTCCTCGAGACGCCTCAGCGGAAATGGGCCTCATCTCGCCTGGAGGGGAGAACCTCCTGGATTTTCTCGAGTTGCGGCAGGTGCTCTCGACTTACGACGGGACCTCAGGGACCCGCTCTGGTGGCCTCAGGAAAGGCCAGTCCCCATGCGAGTTGCTCGGGGGCCTCTCGGGATTCCTCTCCCCTCGATGCCGGGCCTAAGACCTTGTGTGGAGTCAGTGCCGGAACTGAGGATTCCTCTCCAGTGCTGACATGGATCTTGGGGTACTTCTGGAGTCTCCTCCAGGGAGTCAGTCCTCGTCTCGAGTGGGGCATGCACGTGGCTCTTTCCTCCCGAGCTGTAGCAGCAGTGTCACGACTTCCCTTCGCGTGGATCAAGGGATCTGTGGCTTTCCCACGAGGCTTTCCCACGAGGGCTTTCCCACAGGGCTTCCCACTGCCACCGTGGTGTGGTCGATCCTCGGCTTGAAAGTCGAGGCAGTGCAGGGAAAACAGGTTTCCCTGGAATGGACTGAGACATCTGGGGGACTCTGGGAATGATGGCACGACCCTGGAGTTCCTCTCGCCTTTCCTGTGGAGATCGCCTCCTCTTGAGATGCTATGGGAACGCTGGGAAATTACTTTCCCGACCACGCAGGTGAAAGGATCCCTCCTCTCAAGCTAGTGACGCGGAAACGGGTGCTCCTCTGGATGTGGGCGGGACTCTCGTGCTTCCTCTCGAGTGGAGATCGGTATGTCGGGGAACTTCTTGAGTTGCAGCAAGGGTGTGAAGGACCCTTTGGAAGTTTCAGAGGTTAGGTGTGATTAGCCTCGGAGACACCTCAGCGGAAATGGGCCTCATCTCGCCTGGAGGGGAGAACCTACCTGGATTTTCTCGAGTGTCGGCAGGTGCTCTCTACTTACGACGGGGACCACACGGACCCGCTCTGCTGGCCTCAGGAAAGGCCAGTCCCCATGCGAGTTGCTCGGGGCCTCTAGGCATTCCTCTCCGTCGATGCCAGGGCCTAAGATCTTGTGTGAAGTCTGTTTCAAAACCTGAGGATTCCTCTCCATTGCTGACATGGATCTTGGGGTACTTCTGGAGTCTCCCGAGGGGAGTCAGTCCACCTCTCGAATGGGGGCATGCACGTACGCTTTCCTCCCAGCTGTAGCAGCAGTGTCGAGCTTCCCTTCGCGTGGATCAAGGGCTCTGTTGGCTTTCCCTCGAGGCTTTCCCACGACGCTTTCCCAGGACACTTTCCCACCAGGCTTTCCCACGAGGCTTTCCCACAGTGATGTCCCACATGCCACCGTGGTGTCAGTCGATCCTCAGTTTGAAAGTCGAGGCAGTGCGGGGAAACAGGCTTCCCTGGAATGGACTGAGACATCTGGGGGCTCTAGGAATGGTTGGCACGACCCTGGAGTTCCTCTCGCCTTTCCTGTAGAGAGCGCCCCTCTTGAGATGTGACGGGAACGCCGGGAATTCTTTTCCGAACACGCAGGGAAAGGATCCCTCCTGTCCGGGCTAGGATGCGGAAACAGGGCTCCTCTGGATGTTGGCGGGACTCTCGTGCTTCGTCTCGAGTGGAGACAGGTATGTCGGGGAACTTCTTGAGTTGCAGCAAGGGTGTGAAGGGCCCTTTGGAAGGTCCAGAGGTTAGGTGTGATTAGCCTCGAGTCGCCTCTGCGGAAATGGGCCTCATCTCGCCTGGAGGGGAGAACCTCCTGGATTTTCTCGAGGTGGGGCAGGTGCTCTCGACTTATGACGGGGACCTCAGGGACCCGCTCTGGTGGCCTCACGAAAGGCCAGTCCCCATGCGAGTTGATCGGGGGCCTCTCGGGATTTCTCTTCCATCTATGCCGGGGCCTAATACCTTGTGTGGAGTCGGTGCCGGAACCTGAGTATTCCCTCCATTGCTGACATGGATCTTGGGGTACTTCTGGAGTCTCCCCTAGGGGAGTCAGTCCTCGTCTCGAGTGGGGGAATGCACGTGCGCTTTCCTCCCGAGCTGTAGCAGCAGTGTCACGCTTCCCTTCGCGTGGATCAAGGGATCTGTGGCTTTCCCTCGGGGCTTTCCCATGAGGCTTTCCCACGAGGCTTTCCCACAGGGCTGTCCCACGTTCCACCGTGGTGTGAGTCGATCCTCGGCTTGAAAGTCGTGGCAGTGCAGGGAAAACAGGTTTCCCTGGAATGGACTGAGACATCTGGGGGACTCTGTGAATGGTGGCACGACCCTGGAGTTCCTCTCGCCTTTTCTGTGGAGAGCGCCTCCTCTTTGAGATGCGACGGGAACGCCGGGAATTCTTTCCCGACCACGCAGGGAAAGGATCCCTCCTCTCGAGCTAGGAGGCGGCAACGGGGCTCCTCTGGATGTGGGCGGGACTCACGTGCTTCCTCTCGAGTGGAGACGGGTATGTCGGGGAACTTCTTGATTTGGCAGCAAGGGTGTGAAGGACCCTTTGGAAGTTCCAGAGGTTAGGTGTGATTAGCCTCGAGACCCCTCAGCGGAAATGGGCCTCATCTCGCCTGGAGGGGAGAACCTCCTGGATTTTCTGGAGTTGTGGCAGGTGCTCTCGACTTACCACGGGGACCTCAGGGACCCGCTCTGCTGGCCTCAGGAAAGGCCAGTCCCCATGCGAGTTGCTTGGAGGCCTCTCGGGATTCCTCTCCCGACGATGCCTGGGCCTAAGACCTTGTGTGGAGACGGTGCCGGAATATGAGGATTCCTCTCCAGTGCTGACATGGATCTTGGGGTACTTCTGGAGTCTCCCCAGGTGAGTCAGTCTCGTCTCGAGTGGGGTCCTGCACGTGGGCTTTCCTCCTCGAGCTGTAGCAGCAGTGTCACGCTTCCCTTGGCGTGGATCAAGGGATCTGTGGTTTTCTCACAAGGGCTTTCCCACGAGGCTTTCCCACAGGGCTCTCCCACATGCCACCGTGGTGTGAGTCGATCCTCGGCTTGAAAGTCGAGGCAGTGCAGGGAAAACAGGTTTCCCTGGAATGGACTGAGACATCTGGGGGACTCTGGGAATGGTGGCACGACCCTGGAGTTCCTCTTGCCTTTCCTGTGGAGAGCGCCTCCTCTTGAGATGCTTGGGAACGCCGGGAATTCTTTCCCGACCACGCAGGGAAAGGATCCCTCCTCTCTAGCTAGGAGGCGGAAACGGGGCTCCTCTGGATGTGGGCGGGACTCTCGTACTTCCTCTCGAGTGGAGATGGGTATGTCGGGGAACTTCTTGAGTTGCAGCAAGGGTGTGAAGACCCTTTGGAATTTCCAGAGGTTAGCTGTTATTAGCCTCGAGACGCCTCAGTGGAAATGGGCCTCATCTCGTCTGGAGGGGCAGAACCTCCTGGATTTTCTCGAGTTTGCGGCAGGCCACTTTTGACTTAGCGACAGGGTCGCTCAGGGACCCCGCTCTGGTGGCCTTCAGGAAAGGCCAGTAAAGTGAGGGATTCCTCTCCAGTGCTGACATGGATCTTGGAGGTACTTTTGGAGTCTCCCCAGGGGAGTCAGTCCTCGTCTCGAGTGTGGGCATGCCAAGTGTGCTTTCCTCCCAAACTGTAGCAGCAGTGTCACGCTTCTCTTCGCTTGGATCAAGGGATCTGTGGCTTTCCCGGTCGAGGCTTTCCCATGAGTCTTTCCCACGAGGCTTTCCCACAGGGTTGTCCCACGTGCCACCGTGGTGGTGAGTCGATCCTCGGCTTGAAAGTCGAGGCAGTGCAGGGAAAACAGGTTTCCCTGGAATAGGACTGAGACATCTGGGGACTCTGGGAATGGTGGCATGACCCTGGAGTTCCTCTCGGTTTTCCTGTGGAGTTCACCTCCTCTTGAGATGCGACGGAAACCGCCTGGAATTCTTTCCCCGACGACGCAGGAAAAGGATCCCTCTTCTCGAGCTAGGAGGGGGAAACGGGGCTCCTTTTTGATTGGGCGGGACTCTCATGCTTCCTCTTGAGTGGAGACGGGTATGTCGGGGAACTTCTTCAGTTGCAGCAAGGGTGTAAAGGCCCCTTTGGAAGTTCAAGAAGGTTAGGTGTGATTAGCCTGGGGACGCCTCAGAGGAAATGGGCCTCATCTCCCCTGGAGGGGAGAACCTCTTGGCATTTTCTCGAAGTGGTGCAGGGTTTCGTGCATTACGACGGGGACCTCAGGGACCCGCTCTGGTGGCCTCAGGAAAGGCCAGTCCCCATGCGAGTTGCTCGGGGCCTCTCGGGATTCCTCTCCCGTCGATGCCGGGGCCTAAGACCTTTGTGTGGAATTCCGGTGCCGGAACCTGAGGGTTCCTCTCCAGTGCTGACATGGATCTTTGGGTACTTCTGGAGTCTCCCCAGGGGAGTCAGTCCTCGTCCCGAGTGAGGGCATAGCACGTGAAGCTTTTCTCCCGAGCTGTAGCAGCAGTGTCACGCTCTCCCTTCGTTGTGTATCAAGGGATCTCTGGCTTTCCCTCGAGGCTTTCCCACGAGACTTTCCCACGAGGCTTTCCCACAGGGCTGACCCACGTGCCACCGTCGTGTGAGTCGATCCTCGGCTTGAAAGTCGAGGCAGTGCAGGGAAAACAGGTTCCCTGGAATGGCCTGAGACATCTGGGGGACTCTGGAATGGTGGAACGACCCTGGAGTTCCTCACGCCTTTCCTGTGTAAAGCGTCCCCACTTGAGATGCGACGGGAACGCCAGGAATTTTTTCCCGACCCACGCAGGGAAATGATCCCTCCTCTCGAGCTATGAGGCGGAAACGGGGCTCCTCTGGATGTTGGCGGGACTCTCGTGCTTCCTCTCGAGTGGAGACGGGTATGTCGGGGCACTTCTTGAGTTGCAGCAAGGATGTAAAGGACGTTTTGGAAGTTCCAGAGTTTAGGTGTGATTAGCCTGGGACGCCTCAGAGGAAATGGGCCTCATGTCGCCTGGATGGGAGAACCTCCTGGATTTTCTCGAGTTGCGGCAGGTGCTCTCGACTTATGACGGGGACATCAGGGACCCGCTCTGATGTCCTCAGGAAAGGCCAGTCCCCATGCTAGTTACTCGGGGCCTCTCGGGATTCCTCTCCGTCGATGCCGGGCCTAAGAACTTGTTTGGAGTCGGTGCCGGAACCTAAGGATTCCTCTCCAGTGCTGACGTGTATCTTGGGTACTTCTGGACTCTCCCCAGGGGAGTCAGTCCTCGTCTGGAGTGGGGCATTCGCGTGCGCTTTCCTCCCGAGCTGTAGCAGCAGTGTCACAATTCCCTTCGCGTTGATCAAAGCAACTGTGGCTTTCCCTCGAGGCTTTCCACGAGGCTTTCCCACAGGGCTGTCCCACGTGCCACCGTGGTGTGAGTCCATCCTCTGCTTGAAAGTCGAGGCAGTGCAGGGAAAACAGTTTTCCCTGGAATGGACTGAGACATCTGGGGGACTCTGGGAATGGTGGCATCGACCCTGGAGTTCCTCTCGCCTTTCCTGTGGAGATCGCCTCCTCTTGAGATGCGCCGGGAAGCACTGGGAACTCTTTCCCGATCACTGAGGGAAAGGATCCCTCCTCTCGAGCTAGGAAGGCGGTAATCGGGGCTCCTCTGAATTTGAGCGGGACTCTCGTGCTTCCTCTCCGAGTAGAGACGGGTATGTTGGGGAACTTCTTGAGTTGCAGCAAGGGTGTGAAGACCCTTTGTAAGCTCCAGAGGTTAGGTTGTGATTAGCCTTGAGACACCTCAGCGGAAATGGTCCTTCATCTTCGCCTGGAAGGGAGAACCTCCTGATTTTCTCAAGTTGCGGCAGGTGCTCTCGAACTACGACGGGGCCTCAGGGACCCGCTCTGGTGGCCTCAGGAAAGGCCAGTCCCACATGCAAGTTGCACGGGGACCTCTCGGGATTCCTCTCCCTTCGGTGCCGGGGCCTAAGACCTTGTGTGGAGTCGGTGCCGGAAAATGAGGTTTCCTCTCCAGTGCTGACATGGATCTTGGAGTACTTCTGGAGTCTCCCCAGGGGAGTCAGTCCTTGTCTCGAGTGGGGGCATGCACGTGCGCTTTCTTCCCAGAGCTGCAGCAGCAGTATCACGGTTACCTTCGCGTGGATGAAGGGATCTGTGGCTTTACCTCGAGGCTTTCCCAAAGGGCTGTCCCACGTGGCCACCCGTGGTGTGAGTCGATCCTCCTCCTGAAAGTCGAGGCAGTGTAGAGAAAACAGTTTTCCCTAATGGACTCAGACATCTGGGGGACTCTGGGAATGGTTGCACGACCCTGGAGTTCCTCTCGCCTTTCCTGTGGAGAGCCCCTCCTCTTGAGATGCGACGGGAACGCCGGGAATTCTTTCCCGACCACGTAGGAAAAGGATCCCTCCTCTCGAGCTAGGAGGCGGAAATGTGGCTCCTCTGGATGTTGTCGGGACTCTCGTGCTTCCTCTCGAGTGGAGACGGGTATGTCGGGGATCTTCTTGAGTTGCAGCAAGGGTGTGAAAGACCCTTTGGAAGTTCCAGAGGTTAGGTGTCATTTGCCTCGAGACGCCTCAGCGGAAATGGGCCTCATCTCGCCTGGAGGGGAGAACCTCCTGTATTTTCTCGAGTTGCGGCAGGTGCTCTCGACTTACGACGGGGACCTCAGGGACCCGCTCTGGTGGCCTCAGGAAAGGCCAGTCCCAATGCGAGTAGCTTGGCGGGCCTCTCGGGATTCCTCTCCCGACGATGCCGGGGCCTAAGATCTTGTGTGGAGACGGTTCCGGAACCTGAGCATTCCTCTCCAGTGCAGACATGGATCTTGGGGTACTTCTGGAGTCTCCCCAGGGAAGTCAGTCCTCGTCTCCAGTGGGGGCATGCACGTGCGCTTTCCTCCCGATCCGTAGCAGCAGTGTCCCGCTTCCCTTCGCGTGGATCAAGGCATCTGTGGCTTTCCCTCGAGGCTTTCCCACAAGGCTTTCCCACGAGGCTTTCCCACAGGGCTGTCCCACGTGCCACCGTGGAGTGAGTCGATCCTCGGCTTGAAAGTCGAGGCAGTGCAGGGAAAACAGGTTTCCCTGGGATGGACTGAGACATCTGGGGGACTCTGGGAATGGTGGCACAACCCTGGAGTTCCTCTCGCCTTTCCTGTGGAGAGCGCCTCCTCTTGAGATGCGACGGGAAACGCCGGGAAATTCTTTCCCGGACCACGCAGGGAAAGGATCCCTCCTCTCGATCTAGGGAGGCGGAAACGGGGCTCCTCTGGATGTTGGCGGGACTCTCGTGCTTCCTCTCGAGTGGAGACGGGCATGTCCGGGGAACTTCTTGAGTTGCAGCAAGGTTGTTGAAGACCCTTTGGAAGTTCCAGAGATTAGGTGTCATTGCCTCCAGACGCCTCAGCTGAAATGGGCCTCATCTCGCCTGGAGGGGAGAACCTACCTGGAATTTTCTCGAGTTGTGGCAGGTGCTCTCGACTTACGACGGGACCTCAGGGACATGCTCTGGTGGCCTCAGGAAAGGCCAGTCCCCATGCGAGTTGCTCGGGGCCTCTCGGGATTCCTCTCCGTCGATGCCGGGGCCTAAGACCTTGTGTGGAGTCGGTGCGGGAACCTGAGGATTCCTCTCCAGTGCTGACATGGATCTTGGGTACTTCTGAGTCTCCCAGGGGAGTCAGTCCTCGTCTCGAGTGGGGGCATGCACGTGCCCTTTCCTCCCCAGAGCTGTAGCAACAGTGTCACGCTTCCCTTCGCGTTGATCAAGGGATCTAGGGGCTTTCCCTCGAGGCTTTCCCACAAGGCTTTCCCACGAGGCTTTCCCACCAGGCTTTCCCACAGGGCTGTCCCACGTGCCACCGTGGTGTGAGTCGATCCTCGGCTTGAAAGTCGAGGCAGTGCAGGGAAAACAGGTTTCCCTGGAATGGACTGAGACATCTGGAATACTCTGGGAATGGTGGCACGACACCTGGAGTTCCTCTCTCCTTTCCTGTGGAGAGCGCCTCCTCTTGAGATGCGACGGGAACGCCGGGAATTCTTTCCGGACCACGCAGGGAAAGATCCCTCCTCTCGAGCTAGGGGGCGGAAACGGGGCTCCTCTGGATGTGGGCGGGACTCTCGTGCTTCCTCTCGAGTGGAGACGGGTATGTCGGGGAACTTCTTGAGTTGCAGGAAGGGTGTGAAGGACCCTTTGGAAGTTCCAGAAGTTAGGTGTAATTAGCCTGCGGACGCCTCAGAGGAAATGCGGCCTCATCTCCCCTGGAGGGGAGAACCTCCTGCATTTTCTCGAGTTGGTTCAGGTGCTCTGGACTTACGACGGGGACCTCAGGGACCCGCTCTGGTGGCCTCAGGAAAGGCCAGTCCCCATGCGAGTGCTCGGGGGCCTCTCTGTATTCCTCTCCCGTCGAATGCCGGGGCCTAAGACCTTGTGTGGAGTCGGTGCCGGAACCTGAGGATTCCTCTCCAGTGCTGACATGGATCTTGGGGTAATTCTGGCAGTCTCCCCAGGGGAGTCAGTCCTCGTCTCGAGTGGGGGCATACACGTGCGCTTTCCTCCCAAGCTGTAGCAGCAGTGTCACGCTTCTCTTCGCATGGATCAAGGGATCTGTGGCTTTCCCTCGAGGATTTCCCAAAGGGCTGTCCACGTGCCACCCGTGTTGTGAGTCGATCCTCGTCCTGAAAGTCGAGGCTGCTGTAGGGAAACAGGTTTCCCTGGAATGGACTGAGATATCTGGGGGACTCTGGGAATGGTGGCACGACCCGGGAGTTCCTCTCGCCTTTCCTGTGGACAGCTGCCTCCTCTTGAGATGCGACGGGAACGCCGGGGAATTCTTTCCCGACCACGCAGGGAAAAGGATCCCTCGTCTCGAACTTGGAGGCGGAAGACGGGGCTCCTCTGGATGTGGGCCGGGACTTCGTGCTTCCTCTCGAGTGGAGACGGGTATGTTGGGCGAACTTCTTGAGTTTTGCAGCAAGGGTGTGAAGGATCCTTTGGAAGTTCCTAGAGGTTTAGGTGTGTTTAGAGTCCTTGAGACGGCCGTAGTGGAAATGGGCCTCATCTCCGCCTGGTTGGGAGAATCTCCTGCATTTTTTCGAGTTGCGGTACGTGCTCTCGCCTTACAATGGGACCCCTGGGACCCGCTCTGGTGCCTCAGGAAAGGCCAGTCCCAATGGAGTGCTCGGGCCTCTCGGGATCCCTCCGATCGGCAAGAGGCGGAGTCCGGGCCCTGCGCCAGCTTGCGTGGACGGAGAATCCGGAGGCGACCTCCATTGGGACTGCCTTTCCTCGAGGCCACAGAGCGGGTCCCAGGGGTCCCCATTGTAAGGCACTACCGCACTCGAAAAATGCAGGAGATTCTCCAACCAAGATGAGGCCTATATCCACACGGCGTCTCGACTCTAAACACACCTACTCTAGAACTTCCAAAGGTTCTTCACACCCTTGCTACAACTCAAGAAGTTCGCCCGACATACCCGTCTCCACTCGAGAGGAAGCACGAGAGTCCCGCGCCACATCTAGAGGAAGCCCCCGCTTTCCGCCTCCATAGCTTCGAGACGGAGGGATCCTTTCCCTGCGTGGTCGGGAAAGAATTCCCGGCGTTCCCGTCGCATCTCAAGAGGAGGCGCTGTCCACAGGAAAGGCGAGAGGAACTCCAGGGTCGTGCCACCATTCCCAGAGTCCCCCAGATATCTCAGTCCATTCCAGGGAAACCTGTTTCCCTACGCAGCCTCGACTTTCAGGACGAGGATCGACTCACAACACGCGGTGGCACGTGGGACAGCCCTTTGGGAAATCCTCGAGGGAAAGCCACAGATCCCTTGATCCATGCGAAGAGAAGCGTGACACTGCTGCTACAGCTTGGGAGGAAAGCGGCACGTGTATGCCCCCACTCGAGACGAGGGACTGACTCCCCTGGGGAGGCTGCAGAATTACCCCAAGATCCATGTCAGCACTGGAGAGGAATCCTCAGGTTCCGGCACCGACTCCACACAAGGTCTTAGGCCCCGGAACTTCGACGGGAGAGGAATACCAGAGAGGCCCCCGAGCGACTCGCATGGGGACTGGCCTTTCCTGAGGCCACCAGAGCGGGTCCCTGAGGTCCCCGTCGTAAGTCCAGAGCACCTGAACCAACTCGAGAAAATGCAGGAGGTTCTCCCCTCCAGGGGAGATGAGGCCGATTTCCTCTGAGGCGTCCGCAGGCTAATTACACCTAACCTTCTGGAACTTCCAAAAGGGTCCTTCACACCCTTCCTGCAACTCAAGAAGTTCCCCGACATACCCGTCTCCACTCGAGAGGAAGCACGAGAGTCCCGCCCACATCCAGAGGAGCCCCGTTGCCGCCCCCCTAGCTCGAGAGGAGGGATCTTTCCCTGCGTGGTCCAGGAAAGAATTCCCGGGCGTTCCCGTCGCATCTCAAGAGGAGGCGCTCTCCACAGGAAAGGAGAGAGGAACTCCAGGTGTCGTGCCACCATTCCCAGAGTATTCCAGACTGTCTCAGTCCATTCCAGGGAAACCTGTTTTCCCTGCACTGCCTCGACTTTCAAGCCGAGGATCGACTCACACCACGGTGGCACGTGGGACAGCCCTGTGGGAAAGCCTGGTGGGAAAGCCTCGTGGGAAAGCCTTGTGGGAAAGCCTCGAGGGAAAGCCCCTGATCCCTTGATCAACGCAAAGGGAAGCGTGACACTGTTGCTACAGCTGGGGAGGAAAGCGCACGTGAATGCCCCCACTCGAGACGAGGACTGACTCCCCAGGGGGAGACTCAGGAAGTACCCCAAGATCCATGTCAGCCACTGGAGAGGAATCCTCAGGTTCCCGCACCGACTCCACACACAAGTCTTAGGCCCCGGCATCGACAGGAGAGGAATCCCGAGAGCCCCCGAGCAACTCGCATGGGGACTGTCCTTTCCTGAGGCCACCAGAGCATGTCCCTGAGGCCCGTCGTAAGTCGAGAGCACCTGCCGCAACTCGAGAAAATTCCAGGAGTTTCTCCCTCCAGGCGAGATGAGGCCCATTTCCGCTGAGGCGTCTGGAGGCAAATGACACCTAATCTCTGGAACTTCCAAAGGGTCTTCAAACTTGCTGCAACTCAAGAAGTTCCCGGACATACCCGTCTCCACTCGAGAGGAAGCACGAGAGTCCCGCAACATCCAGAGGAGCCCCGTTTCCGCCTCCTAGATCGAGAGGAGGGATCCTTTCCCTGCGTGGTCGGGAAAGAATTCCCGGCGTTCCCGTCGCATCTCAAGAGGAGGCGCTCTCCACAGGAAAGGCGAGAGGAACTCCAGGGTCGTGCCACCATTCCCAGAGTCCCCCAGATGTCTCAGTCCATTCCCAGGGAAACCTGTTTCCTGCACTGCCTCGACTTTCAAGCGAGGATCGACTCACTCCACGGTGGCACGTGGACAGCCCTGTGGAAAAGCCTCGTGGCGAAAGCCTTGTGGGAAAGCCTCGAGGGAAAGCCACAGATGCCTTGATCCACGCGAAGGGAAGCGGGACACTGCTGCTAAGGATCGGGAGGAAAAGCGCACGTGCATGCCCCCACTGGAGACGAGGACTGACTTCCCTGGGGAGACTCCAGAAGTACCCCAAGATCCATGTCAGCACTAGAGGAATGCTCAGGTTCCGGAACCGTCTCCACACAAGATCTTAGGCCCCGGCATCGTCGGAGAGGAATCCCGAGAGGCCGCCAAGCTATTCGCATTGGGACTGGCCTTTCCTGAGGCCACCAGAGCGGGTCCCTGAGTCCCCGTCGTAAGTCGAGAGCACCTGCCGCCAACTCGAGAAAATCCAGGAGGTTCTCCCCTCCAGGCGAGATGAGGCCCATTTCCGCTGAGGCGTCCGATGCAAATGACACCTAACCTCTGGAACTTCCAAAGGGTCTTTCACACCCTTGCTGCAACTCAAGAAGATCCCCGACATACCCGTCTCCACTCGAGACGAAGCACGAGAGTCCCGACAACATCCAGAGGAGCCACATTTCCGCTCCTAGCTCGAGAGGAGGGATCCTTTTCCTACGTGGTCCGGGAAAGAATTCCCGGCGTTCCCGTCGCATCTCAAGAGGAGGGGCTCTCCACAGGAAAGGCGAGAGGAACTCCAGGGTCGTGCAACCATTCCCAGAGTCCCCCAGATGTCTGAGTCCATTAGGGAAAACTGTTTCTCTACACTGCTCGACTTTCAGGCAGGAGGATCGACTCACACCACGGTGGCACGTGGGACAGCCCTTTGGGAAAGCCTCGAGGTAAAGCCACAGATCCCTTCATCCACGCGAAGGGTACCGGTGATACTGCTGCTGCAGCTCTGGAAGAAAGCGCACGTGCATGCCCCACTCGAGACAAGGACTGACTCCCCTGGGGAGACTCCAGAAGTACTCCAAGATCCATGTCCAGCACTGGAGAGGAAACCTCATTTTCCGGCACCGCACTCCACACAAGGTCTTAGGCCCCGGCACCGAAGGGAGAGGAATCCCGAGAGGTCCCCGTGCAACTTGCATTGGGACTGCGCCTTTCCTGAGGCCACCAGAGCGGGTCCCTGAGGGCCCCGTCGTAGTTCGAGAGCACCTGCCGCAACTTGAGAAAATCCAGGAGGTTCTCCCTTCCAGGCGAGATGAAGACCATTTCCGCTGAGGTGTCTCAAGGCTAATCACACCTAACCTCTGGAGCTTACAAAGGGTCTTTCACACCCTTGCTGCAACTCAAGAAGTTCCCCAACATACCCGTCTCCTACTCGAGAGGAAGCACGAGAGTCCCGCTCAAATTCCAGAGGAGCCCCGATTACCGCTTCCTAGCTCGAGAGGAGGGATCCTTTCCCTCAGTGATCGGGAAAGAGTTCCCAGTGTTCCCGGCGCATCTCAAGAGGAGGGCGATCTCCACAGGAAAGGCGAGAGGAACTCCAGGGTCGTGCCACCATTCCCAGAGTCCCCCAGATGTCTGAGTCCATTAGGGAAAACTGTTTCTCTACACTGCCTCGACTTTCAGGAGGAGGATCGACTCACACCACGGTGGCACGTGGGACAGCCCTTTGGGAAAGCCTCGAGGTAAAGCCACAGATCCCTTCATCACGCGAAGGGAACCGTGATACTGCTGCTGCAGCTCGGGAGGAAAGCGCACGTGCATGCCCCCCACTCGAGACAAGGACTGACTCCCCTGGGGGAGACTCCAGAAGTACTCCAAGATCCATGTCAGCACTGGAGAGGAAACCTCAGTTTCCGGCACCGACTCCACACAAGGTCTTGGGCCCCGGCACCGAAGGGAGAGGAATCCCGAGGTCCCCGTGCAACTTGCATTTGGGACTGGCCTTTCCTGATGCCACCAGAGCGGGTCCCTGAGGGCCCCGTCTTAGTTCGAGAGCACCTGCCGCAACTTGACAAAATCCAGGAGGTTTCCCCTTCCAGGCGAGATGAGGACCATTTCCGCTGAGGTGTCTCAAGGCTAATCACACCAAACCTCTGGAGCTTACAAAGGTCCTTCACACCCTTGCTGCAACTCAAGAAGTTCCCCAACATACCCGTCTCCACTCGAGAGGAAGCACGAGAGTCCCGCTCAAATTCAGAGGAGCCCCGATTACCTTCCTAGCTCGAGAGGAGGGATCCTTTCCCTCAGTGATCGGGAAAGAGTTCCCAGTGTTCCCGGCGCATCTCAAGAGGAGGCGATCTCCACAGGGAAAGGCGAGAGGAACTCCAGGGTCGTGCCACCATTCCCAGAGTCCCCCAGATGTCTCAGTCCATTCCAGGAAACCTGTTTTCCCTGCACTGCCTCGACTTTCAAGCGGAGGATGGACTCACACCACGGTGGCACGTGGGACAGCCCTGGGAAAGCCTCGTGGGAAAGCTCGAGGGAAAGCCACAGTTGCTTTGATCAACGCGAAGGGAAGTGTGACACTGCTGCTAGAGCTCGGGAAAGCGCACGTGAATGCCCCCACTCCAGACGAGGACTGACTCCCCTGGGAGAGTCCAAAAGTACCCCAAGAAACACGTCAGCACTGGAGAGGAATCCTCACGTTCCGGCACCGACTCCAAACAAGGTCTTAGGCCCTGGCATCGACGGAAGAGGAATCCCTAGAGGCCCCGAGTAACTAGCATGGGGACTGGCCTTTCCTGAGGACATCAGAGTGGGTCCCTGATGTCCCCGTCATAAGTCGAGAGCACCTGCCGCAACTCGAGAAAATCCAGGAGGTTCCCCATCCAGGCGACATGAGGCCCATTTCCTCTGAGGCGTCCCAGGCTAATCACACCTAAACTCTGGAACTTCCAAAACGTCCTTTACATCCTTGCTGCAACTCAAGAAGTGCCCCGACATACCCGTCTCAACTCGAGAGGAAGCACGAGAGTCCCGCCAACATCCAGAGGAGCCCCGTTTCCGCCTCATAGCTCGAGAGGAGGGATCCTTTCCCTGCGTGGTTGGGAAAGAATTCCTGGCGTTCCCGTCGCATCTCAAGTGGGGACGCTTTACACAGGAAAGGCGTGAGGAACTCCAGGGTCGTTCCACCATTCCCAGAGTCCCCAGATGTCTCAGTCTATTCCAGGGAAACCTGTTTTCCCTGCACTGCCTCGACTTTCAAGCCGAGGATCGACTCACACGACGGTGGCACGTGGGACAGCCCTGTGGGAAAGCCTCATGGGAAAGTCTCATGGGAAAGCCTCGAGGGAAAGCCACAGATCCCTTGATCCACACGAAGGGGAGCGTGACACTGCTGCTATAGCTCGGGAGAAAAGTTCACGTGCATGCCCTCACTCGGGACGAGGACTGACTCCCCTGTGGAGACTCCAGAAGTACCCCAAGATCCATGTCAGCACTGGAGAGGAATCCTCAGGTTCCGGCACCGAATCCACACAAGGTCTTAGGCCCCGGCATCGACGGGAGAGGAATCCCGAGAGGCCCCCGAGCAACTCGCAGGGGACTGGCCTTTCCTGAGGCCACCAGAGCGGGTCCCTGAGGTCTCCGTCGTAACCCACGAACACCTGCACCAACTCCGAGAAAATGCAGGAGGTTCTCCCCTCCAGGGGAGATGAGGCCCATTTCCTCTGAGGCGTCCCCAGGCTAATCACACCTAACCTCTGGAACTTTCCAAAGGGGCCTTTACACCCTTGCTGCAACTGAAGAAGTTCCCCGACATACCCGTCTCCACTCAAGAGGAAGCATGAGAGTCCCACCCAATCCAAAGGAGCGCCGTTTCCGCCTCCTAGCTCGAGAAGAGGGATCCTTTTCCTGTGTCGTCGGGAAAGAATTCCCGGCGTTTCCGTCGCATCTCAAGAGGAGGTGCTCTCCACAGGAAAACCGAGAGGAACTCCCAGGGTCATGCCACCATTCCCAGAGTCCCCCAGATGTCTCAGTCTATTCCAGGGAAACCTGTTTTCCCTGCACTGCCTCGACTTTCAAGCCAAGGATCGACTCACACCACGGTGGTACGTGGGACAACCCTGTGGGAAAGCCTCGTGGGAAAGCCTCATGGGAAAGCCTCGACGGAAAGCCACAGATCCCGTGATCCAAGCGAAGAGAAGCGTGACACTGCTGCTACAGTTTGGGAGGAAAAGCGCACATGCATGCCTCCATTCGAGACGAGGACTGACTCCCCTGGGGAGACTCCAGAAGTGCTCCAAGATCCATGTCAGCACTGGAGAGGAATCCTCACTTTACGGCACTGACTCCCCAAAGTCTTAGGCCCCGGCATCGACGGGAGAGGAATCCCGTGAGTCTCTCCGAGCAACTCGCATGGGGACTGGCCTTTCCTGAGGCCACCAGAGCGGGTCCCTCAGGTCCCCGTCGTAGGTCGAGAGCACCTGCAGCAACTTGACAAAATCCAGGAGGATCTCCCTTCCAGGCGAAATGAGGCCCATTTCCGCTGAGGCGTCTCAAGGCTAATCACACCAAACCTCTGGAACTTCCAAAGGGTTCTTCACACAGTTGCTAAAACTAAAGAAGTTCGCCGACATATCCCGTCTCCACTCGAGAGGAAGCACGAGAGTCCCGCCCACATCTAGAGGAACCCCGTTTCCGCCTCCTAGCTCGAGAGGAGGGATCCTTTCCCTGCATGGTCGGGAAAAGAATTCCCGGCGTTCCCGTCGCATCACAAGAGGAGGCACTCTCCACAGGAAAGGCGAGAGGAACTCAAGGGTAGTGCCACCATTCCCAGAGTCCCCCAGATATCTCAGTCCATTCCAGGGAAACCTGTTTCCCTACACAGCCTCGACTTTCAGGACGAGGATCGACTCACACCACGGTGGCACGTGGACAGCCCTGTGGGAAATCCTCGAGGGAAAGCCACAGATCCCTTGATCCATGGGAAGAGAAGCGTGACACTGCTGCTACAGCTTGGGAGGAAAGCGCACGTGTATGCCCCCACTCGGGACGAGGACTGACTCCCCTGGGGAGACTGCAGAATTACTCCAAGATACACGTCAGCACTGGAGAGGAATCCTCACGTTCCGGCACCGACTCCAAACAAGGTCTTAGGCCCTGGCATCGACGGGAGAGGAATCCCGAGAGGCCCCGAGTAACTAGCATGGGGATTGGCCTTTCCTGAGGACATCAGAGAGGGTCCCTGATGTCCCCGTCATAAGTCGAGAGCACCTGCCGCAACTCGAGAAAATCCAGGAGGTTCTCCCATCCAGGCGACATGAGGCCCATTTCCTCTGAGGCGTCTCCAGGCTAATCACACCTAAACTCTGGAACTTCCAAAAACGTCTTTACATCCTTGCTGCAACTCAAGAAGTGCCCCGACATACCCGTCTCCACTCGAGAGGAAGCACGAGAGTCCCGCCAACATCCAGAGGAGCCCCGTTTCCGCCTCATAGCTGGAGAGGAGGATCATTTCCCTGCGTGGTCGGGAAAGAATTCCTGGCGTTCCCGTCGCATCTCAAGTGGGGACGCTTTACACAGGAAAGGCGTGAGGAACTCCAGGGTCGTTCCACCATTCCCAGAGTCCCCTAGATGTCTCAGGCCATTCCAGGGAAACCTGTTTTCCCTGCACTGCCTCGACTTTCAAGCGAGGATCGACTCACAAGACGGTGGAACGTGGGACAGCCCTGTGGGAAAGCCTCGTGGGAAAGTCTCGTGGGAAAGCCTCGAGGGAAAGCCACAGATCCCTTGATACACACGAAGGGGAGCGTGACACTGCTGCTACACCTCGGGAGAAAAGTTCACGTGCATGCCCTCACTCGGGACGAGGACTGACTCCCCTGTGGAGACTCCAGAAGTACCCCAAGATCCATGTCAGCACTGGAGAGGAATCCTCAGGTTCCGGCACCGAATCCACACAAGGTCTTAGGCCCCGGCATCGACGGGAGAGGAATCCCGAGAGGCCCCCGAGCAACTCGCATGGGGACTGGCCTTTCCTGAGGCCACCAGAGCGGGTCCCTGTGGTCCCCGTCGTAACGCAAGAACACCTGCACCAACTCGAGAAAATGCAGGAGGTTCTCCCCTCCAGGGGAGATGAGGCCCATTTCCTCTGAGGCGTCCCCAGGCTAATCACACCTAAACTCTGGAACTTCCAAAGGGCCTTTACACCCTTGCTGCAACTGAAGAAGTTCCCCGACATACCCGTCTCCACTCAAGGGAAGCATGAGAGTCCCGCCCAATCAAAAGGAGCCCCGTTTCCGCCTCCTAGCTCGAGAAGAGGATCCTTTTCCTGCGTCGTCGGGAAAGAATTCCCGGCGTTTCCGTCGCATCTCAAGAGGAGGTGATCTCCACAGGAAAACCGAGAGGAACTCCAGGGTCATGCCACCATTCCAGAGTCCCCCAGATGTCTCAGTCTATTCCAGGGAAACCTGTTTTCCCTGCACTGCCTCGACTTTCAAGCCGAGGATCGACTCACACCACGGTGGCACGTGGGACAACCCTGTGGGAAAGCTTCGTGGGAAAGCCTCATGGGAAAGCCTCGACGGAAAGCCACAGATCCCTTGATCAAGCGAAGAGAAGCGTGACACTGCTGCTACAGTTGGGAGGAAAGCCACACTTGCATGCCCACACTCGAGACGAGGACTGACTCCCCTGGGGAGACTCCAAAAGTACTCAAGATCCATGTCAGCACTGCGAGAGGAATCCACACTTTACTGGCCTTTCCTGAGGCCACCAGAGCGGGTCCCTGAGGACCCTGTGGTAAGTCGAGAGGGCCTGCCGCAACTCGAGAAAATCCAGGAGGTTCTGTCCTCCAGACGAGATGAGGCCCATTTCCACTGAGGCATCTCGAGGCTAATAACAGCTAACCTCTGGAAATTCCAAAGGGTCCTTCACACCCTTGCTGCAACTCAAGAAGTTCCCCGACATACCCATCTCCACCCGAGAGGGAAGCACGAGAGTCCGCCCCACATCCAGAGGAGCCCCGTTTCCACCTCCTAGCTAGAGAGGAGGGATCCTTTCCCTGCGTGGTCGGGAAAGAATTCCCGGCGTTTCCGAGCATCTCAAGAGGAGGCGCTCTCCACAGGAAAGGCAAGAGGAACTCCAGGGTCGTGCCACCATTCCAGAGTCCCCCAGATGTCTCAGTCCATTCCAGGGAAACCTTTTTTCCCTGCACTACCTCGACTTTCAAGCAGAGGATCGACTCACACCACGTGGCAAGTGGAGAGCCCTGTGGGAAAGCCTCGTGGGAAAGCCTCGTGGGAAACAACAGATCCCTTGATCCACGCGAAGGAAGCGTGTCACCGCTGCTACAGCTCGAGGGGAAAGCCCACGTGCAGGCACTCACTCGAGACGAGACTGACTCACCTGGGGAGACTCCAGAAGTACCCCAAGATCCATGTCAGCACCGGAGAGGAATCCTCATG
>NW_017215415.1:0-13933 GCF_001704415.2 Capra hircus
TGCACATGTCTCTGCTGGGGAGGAGAGTGCTAGGGAACCTACGTCTGTCATACACTTTCTGGGCACCCAAGGAATCAGCCTCCGTGTGTGCGGGGGCTGAAAACCCCAGCCAGGGGCCCTGGGAGCCTGGTGCTCTCCGGTGCGGCGCTGATTCTAGGCGGCCAAGAAACCGCTGGAGGAGCCCTGCAGTTGCCCTTCCCTTCCCTCTGACAGAGCTCTCACTGCTGGAGCCCTTGGCAGTGTGCAACCCACCAGCCCTAAGCCCTCCTCAAGGACGCTGGGACCTAAGTGCAAAGGCAAGGCAGGATTGGAGCTGAGGCAAGGAAGGCGCCAGTGGCGACTCCCAGGCCTCCAGCAGCCTGCTCCTTCCTGGGAGGGAGCCTAAAAGCAAGGCAAGTCTGGGCAAGGCTAGCCCCCGAGCAGCCTCGCGCCAGGAACTCTGCCAGATCGGGGCTCTGAGCAGAGCTAGAGCTCTGCCGTACTGGAGGCGCACTTAGCTCCGTGCAAGCAGGGGCTTTCAACTTGACGGGGGCTGCCTCCTCTTCCCCGAGGAGGCTCGCTTCCCTGCTGGCTGTGCACTCGCCTATCAGGCGGGGCGCAGGCTCCTCCAGCAGGTCTTGCCTCAGGGGCTGCTTCCCCTGAGTTGGGCTGTGGGCAGGAACCCAGACACGCAGGATCAGGCCCCAACACCTGCACATGTCTCTGCTGGGGAGGAGTGCTAGGGAACCTACGTCTGTCATACACTTTCTGGGCACCCAAGGAATCAGCCTCCGTGGCGGGGCTGAAAACCCAGCCAGGGGCCCTGGAGCCTGGTGCTCTCCCGTGCGGCGCTGATCTGGGCGGCCAAGAACCGCTGGAGGAGCCCTGCAGTTGCCCTTCCCTTCCCTCTGACAGATTCTCACTGCTGGAGCCCTTGGCAGTGTGCAACCCACCACCCCCTAAGCCCTCCCCCAAGGACGCCTGGACCTAAGTGCAAAGGCAAGGCAGGATTGGAGCTGAGGCAAGGAAGGCGCCAGTGGCCTCCAGGCTCCTCAGCCTGCTCCTTCCTGGGAGGGAGCCTAAAAGCAAGGCAAGTCTGGGCAAGGCTAGCCCCCAGAGCAGCTCGCGCCAGAACTCTGCCAGATCGGGCTCTGAGCAGAGCTAGAGCTCTGCCGTACTGGAGGCGCACTTAGCTCCGTGCAAGCAGGGCTTTCCTCTTGACGGGCTCGGCTGCCTCCTCTTCCCCGAGGAGGCTCGCTTCCCTGCTGGCTGTGCACTCGCCTATCAGGCGGGGCGCAGGGCTCCTCCAGCAGGTCTTGCCTCAGGGGCTGCTTCCCCTGAGTTGGGGCTGTGGGCAGGAACCCAGACACGCAGGATCAGGCCCCAACCACCTGCACATGTCTCTGCTGGGGAGGAGAGTGCTAGGGAACCTACGTCTGTCATACACTTTCTGGGCACCCAAGGAATCAGCCTCCGTGTGTGCGGGGCTGAAAACCCCAGCCAGGGGCCCTGGGAGCCTGGTGCTCTCGGTGCGGCGCTGATCTAGGCGGCCAAGAACCGCTGGAGGAGCCCTGCAGTTGCCCTTCCCTTCCCTCTGACAGAGCTCTCACTGCTGAGCCCTTGGCAGTGTGCAACCCACCACCCCTAAGCCCTCCCAAGGACGCCTGGCACCTAAGTGCAAAGGCAAGGCAGGATTGGAGCTGAGGCAAGGAAGGCACCAGTGGCGTCTCCCAGGCTCCTCAGACAGCTCCTTCCTGGGAGGGAGCCTAAAAGCAAGGCAAGTCTGGCAAGGCGAGCCCCCGGCAGAGCAGCCTCGCGCCAGAACTCTGCCAGATCGGGGCTCTGAGCAGAGCTAGAGCTCTGCCGTACTGGAGGCCCACTTAGCTCCGTGCAAGCAGGGCTTTCTCTTGACGGGGGCTGCCTCCTCTTCCCCGAGGAGGCTCGCTTCCCTGCTGGCTGTGCACTCGCCTATCAGGCGGGCGCAGGGCTCCTCCAGCAGGTCTTGCCTCAGGGGCTGCTTCCCCTGAGTTGGGGCTGTGGGCAGGAACCCAGACACGCAGGATCAGGCCCCAAACACCTGCACATGTCTCTGCTGGGGAGGAGAGTGCTAGGGAACCTACGTCTGTCATACACTTTCTGGGCACCCAAGGAATCAGCCCTCCGTGTGTGGGCTGAAAACCCCAGCCAGGGGCCCTGGGAGCCTGGTGCTCTCGGTGCGGCGCTTTCTAGGCGGCCTAGAAACCGCTGGAGGAGCCCTGCAGTTGCCCTTCCCTTCCCTCTGACAGAGCTCTCACTGCTGAGCCCTTGGCAGTGTGCAACCCACCAGCCCTAAGCCCTCCCAAGGACGCCTGGACCTAGTGCAAAGGCAAGGCAGGATTGGAGCTGAGCAAGGAAGGCACCAGTGGCGTCTCCCAGGCTCGCTCAGACAGCTCCTTCCTGGGGAGGGAGCCTAAAAGCAAGGCAAGTCTGGGCAAGGCGAGCCCCCGGCCGAGCAGCCTCGCGCCAGAACTCTGCCAGATCGGGCTCTGAGCAGAGCTAGAGCTCTGCCGTACTGGAGGCGCACTTAGCTCCGTGCAAGCAGGGGCTTTCTCTTGACTGGGCTCGGCTGCCTCCTCTTTCCCGAGGAGGCTCGCTCCCTGCTGGCTGTGCACTCGCCTATCAGGCGGCGCGCAGGGCTCCTCCAGCAGGTCTTGCCTCAGGGGCTGCTTCCCCTGAGTTGGGCTGTGGGCAGGAACCCAGACACGCAGGATCAGGCCCCAACACCTGCACATGTCTCTGCTGGGGAGGAGAGTGCTAGGGAACCTACGTCTGTCATACACTTTCTGGGCACCCAAGGAATCAGCCTCCGGTGTGCGGGGCTGAAAACCCCAGCCAGGGGCCCTGGAGCCTGGTGCTCTCCGTGCGGCGCTGAATCTGGGCGGCCAAGCAACCGCTGGAGGAGCCCTGCAGTTGCCCTTCCCTTCCCTCTGACAGAATTCTCACTGCTGGAGCCCTTGGCAGTGTGCAACCCACCAGCCCCTAAGCTCTCCTTAAGGAGGACTGGGACCTAAGTGCAAAGGCAAGGCAGGATTGGAGCTGAGGCAAGAAAGGCGCCAGTGGCGACTCCCAGGCTCCTGCTGCCTGCTCCTTCCTGGAGAGGCAGCCTAAAAGCAAGGCAAGTCTGGGCAAGGCTAGCCCCCGGCAGAGCAGCCTCGCGCCAGGAACTCTGCCAGATCGGGGCTCTGAGCAGAGCTAGAGCTCTGCCGTACTGGAGGCGCACTTAGCTCCGTGCAAGCAGGGCTTTCAACTTGACGGGGCTGGGCTGCCTCCTCTTCCCCCGAGGAGGCTCGCTTCCCTGCTGGCTGTGCACTCGCCTATCAGGCGGGGGCGCAGGGCTCCTCCAGCAGGTCTTGCCTCAGGGGCTGCTTCCCCTGAGTTGGGGCTGTGGGCAGGAACCCAGACACGCATGATCAGGCCCCAAACACCTGCACATGTCTCTGCTGGGGAGGAGAGTGCTAGGGAACCTACGTCTGTCATACACTTTCTGGGCACCCAAGGAATCAGCCTCCGTGTGTGCGGGGCTGAAAACCCCAGCCAGGGGCCCTGGGAGCCTGGTGCTCTCGGTGCGGCGCTGATTCTAGGCGGCCTAGAAACCGCTGGAGGAGCCCTGCAGTTGCCCTTCCCTTCCCTCTGACAGAGCTCTCACTGCTGAAGCCCTTGGCAGTGTGCAACCCACCACCCCTAAGCCCTCCCCAACCACGCCTGGCACCTATGTGCAAAGGCAAGGCAGGATTGGAGCTGAGGCAAGGAAGGCACCAGTGGCGTCTCCCAGGCTCGCTCAGACAGCTCCTTCCTGGGGAGGGAGCCTAAAAGCAAGGCAAGTCTGGGCAAGGCGAGCCCCCGGCCGAGCAGCCTCGCGCCAGAAACTCTGCCAGATCGGGGCTCTGAGCAGAGCTAGAGCTCTGCCGTACTGGAGGCGCACTTAGCTCCGTGCAAGCAGGGCTTTCCTCTTGACTGGGCTCGGCTGCCTCCTCTTCTCCCGAGGAGGCTCGCTACACTGCTGGCTGTGCTCTCGCCTATCAGGCGGGCGCGCAGGGCTCCTCCAGCAGGTCTTGCCTCAGGGGCTGCTTCCCCTGAGTTGAGGCTGTGGGCGGGAACCCAGACACGCAGGATAAGGCCCCAACCACCTGCACATGTCTCTGCTGGGGAGGAGAGTGCTAGGGAACCTACGTCTCTCACACACTTTCTAGGCACCCACGGAGTCAGCCTCTGGGAGTGTGGGGATGCAAAACCCAGCCAGGGGCCCTTGGAACCTGGTGCTCTCCGTGTGGAGCTTTGTCTGGGCGGCCAAGGAACCGCTGAAGGAGCCCTGCTGTTGCCCTTCGCTTCCCTCTGACAGAGCGTTCACTGCTGGAGCCCTTGGCAGTGTGCAACCCACCAGCCCCTAAGCCCTCCTCAAGGACGCTTGGGACCTAAGTGCAAAGGCAAGGCAGGGGTAGAGCTGAAGCCAGGAAGGCGCCAGTGGCGTTTCCGAGCCTCACACAGCCTGCTCCTTCCTGGGGAGGGAGCCTTAAAGCAAGGCAAGTCTGCGCAAGGCTCGCCTATGGCAGAGCATCTTGGTGCCAGGAACTCTGCCAGATCGGGCCTCTGAACAGAGCTAGAGATCTGCCGTACTGGAGTCGCACTTAGCTTCGTGTAAGCAGGGATTTCAGCTTGACGGGGACTTGCTGCCTCCTCTTCCCCGAGGAGGCTCGCTTCCCTGCTGGCTGTGCACTCGCCTATCGGGCGGGGCGCAGGGCTCCTCCAGCAGGTCTTGCCTCAGGGGCTGCTTCCCCTGAGTTGGGGCTGTGGGCAGGAACCCAGACACGCATGATCAGGCCCCAAACACCTGCACATGTCTCTGCTGGGGAGGAGAGTGCTAGGGAACCTACGTCTGTCATACACTTTCTGGGCACCCAAGGAATCAGCCTCCGTGTGTGCGGGGCTGAAAACCCCAGCCAGGGGACCTGGGAGCCGGGTGCTCTCCGTGTGGCGCTGAATCTGGGCGGCCAAGCAACCGCTGGAGGAGCCCTGCAGTTGCCCTTCCCTTCCCTCTGACAGAATTCTCACTGCTGGAGCCCTTGGCAGTGTGCAAACCACCAGCCCCTAAGCTCTCCTTAACGAGGACTGGGACATAAGTGAAAAGGCAAGGCAGGATTGGAGCTGAGGCAAGAAAGGCGCCAGTGGCGACTCCCAGGCTCCTGCTGCCTGCTCCTTCCTGGAGAGGCAGCCTAAAAGCAAGGCAAGTCTGGGCAAGGCTAGCCCCCGGCAGAGCAGCCTCGCGCCAGGAACTCTGCCAGATCGGGCTCTGAGCAGAGCTAGAGCTCTGCCGTACTGGAGGCGCACTTAGCTCCGTGCAAGCAGGGCTTTCAACTTGACGGGCTGGGCTGCCTCCTCTTCCCCGAGGAGGCTCGCTTCCCTGCTGGCTGTGCACTCGCCTATCAGGCGGGGGCGCAGGGCTCCTCCAGCAGGTCTTGCCTCAGGGGCTGCTTCCCCTGAGTTGGGCTGTGGGCAGGAACCCAGACACGCAGGATCAGGCCCCAAAACACCTGCACATGTCTCTGCTGGGGAGGAGAGTGCTAGGGAACCTACGTCTGTCATACACTTTCTGGGCACCCAAGGAATCAGCCTCCGTGTGTGCGGGGCTGAAAACCCCAGCCAGGGGCCCTGGGAGCCTGGTGCTCTCGGTGCGGCGCTGATTCTAGGCGGCCTAGAAACCGCTGGAGGAGCCCTGCAGTTGCCCTTCCCTTCCCTCTGACAGAGCTCTCACTGCTGAAGCCCTTGGCAGTGTGCAACCCACCACCCCCTAAGCCCTCCCCAACGACGCCTGGCACCTATGTGCAAAGGCAAGGCAGGATTGGAGCTGAGGCAAGGAAGGCACCAGTGGCGTCTCCCAGGCTCGCTCAGACAGCTCCTTCCTGGGGAGGGAGCCTAAAAGCAAGGCAAGTCTGGGCAAGGCGAGCCCCGGCCGAGCAGCCTCGCGCCAGAAACTCTGCCAGATCGGGGCTCTGAGCAGAGCTAGAGCTCTGCCGTACTGGAGGCCACTTAGCTCCGTGCAAGCAGGGCTTTCCTCTTGACTGGGCTCGGCTGCCTCCTCTTCTCCCGAGGAGGCTCGCTACACTGCTGGCTGTGCTCTCGCCTATCAGGCGGGCGCGCAGGGCTCCTCCAGCAGGTCTTGCCTCAGGGGCTGCTTCCCCTGAGTTGAGGCTGTGGGCGGGAACCCAGACACGCAGGATAAGGCCCCAACCACCTGCACATGTCTCTGCTGGGAGGAGAGTGCTAGGGAACCTACGTCTCTCACACACTTTCTAGGCACCCACGGAGTCAGCCTCTGGGAGTGTGGGGATGCAAAACCCAGCCAGGGGCCCTTGGAACCTGGTGCTCTCCGTGCGGAGCTTTGTCTGGGCGGCCAAGGAACCGCTGAAGGAGCCCTGCTGTTGCCCTTCGCTTCCCTCTGACAGAGCTTTCACTGCTGGAGCCCTTGGCAGTGTGCAACCCACCAGCCCCTAAGCCCTCCTCAAGGACGCTTGGGACCTAAGTGCAAAGGCAAGGCAGGGGTAGAGCTGAAGCCAGGAAGGCGCCAGTGGCGTTTCCGAGCCTCACACAGCCTGCTCCTTCCTGGGGAGGAGCCTTAAAGCAAGGCAAGTCTGCGCAAGGCTCGCCTATGGCAGAGCATCTTGGTGCCAGGAACTCTGCCAGATCGGGCCTCTGAACAGAGCTAGAGATCTGCCGTACTGGAGTCGCACTTAGCTTCGTGTAAGCAGGGATTTCAGCTTGACGGGACTTGCTGCCTCCTCTTCCCCGAGGAGGCTCGCTTCCCTGCTGGCTGTGCACTCGCCTATCAGGCGGGGGCGCAGGGCTCCTCCAGCAGGTCTTGCCTCAGGGGCTGCTTCCCCTGAGTTGGGGCTGTGGGCAGGAACCCAGACACGCAGGATCAGGCCCCAAACACCTGCACATGTCTCTGCTGGGGAGGAGAGTGCTAGGGAACCTACGTCTGTCATACACTTTCTGGGCACCCAAGGAATCAGCCTCCGTGTGTGCGGGGCTGAAAACCCCAGCCAGGGGACCTGGGAGCCTGGTGCTCTCCGTGTGGCGCTGAATCTGGGCGGCCAAGCAACCGCTGGAGGAGCCCTGCAGTTGCCCTTCCCTTCCCTCTGACAGAATTCTCACTGCTGGAGCCCTTGGCAGTGTGCAACCCACCAGCCCCTAAGCTCTCCTTAAGGAGGACTGGGACCTAAGTGCAAAGGCAAGGCAGGATTGGAGCTGAGGCAAGAAAGGCGCCAGTGGCGACTCCCAGGCTCCTGCTGCCTGCTCCTTCCTGGAGAGGCAGCCTAAAAGCAAGGCAAGTCTGGGCAAGGCTAGCCCCCGGCAGAGCAGCCTCGCGCCAGGAACTCTGCCAGATCGGGCTCTGAGCAGAGCTAGAGCTCTGCCGTACTGGAGGCGCACTTAGCTCCGTGCAAGCAGGGCTTTCAACTTGACGGGCTGGGCTGCCTCCTCTTCCCCCGAGGAGGCTCGCTTCCCTGCTGGCTGTGCACTCGCCTATCAGGCGGGGGCGCAGGGCTCCTCCAGCAGGTCTTGCCTCAGGGGCTGCTTCCCCTGAGTTGGGGCTGTGGGCAGGAACCCAGACACGCAGGATCAGGCCCCAAAACACCTGCACATGTCTCTGCTGGGGAGGAGAGTGCTAGGGAACCTACGTCTGTCATACACTTTCTGGGCACCCAAGGAATCAGCCTCCGTGTGTGCGGGGCTGAAAACCCCAGCCAGGGGCCCTGGGAGCCTGGTGCTCTCGGTGCGGCGCTGATTCTAGGCGGCCTAGAAACCGCTGGAGGAGCCCTGCAGTTGCCCTTCCCTTCCCTCTGACAGAGCTCTCACTGCTGAAGCCCTTGGCAGTGTGCAACCCACCACCCCCTAAGCCCTCCCAACGACGCCTGGCACCTATGTGCAAAGGCAAGGCAGGATTGGAGCTGAGGCAAGGAAGGCACCAGTGGCGTCTCCCAGGCTCGCTCAGACAGCTCCTTCCTGGGGAGGGAGCCTAAAAGCAAGGCAAGTCTGGGCAAGGCGAGCCCCGGCCGAGCAGCCTCGCCAGAAACTCTGCCAGATCGGGGCTCTGAGCAGAGCTAGAGCTCTGCCGTACTGGAGGCCCACTTAGCTCCGTGCAAGCAGGGCTTTCCTCTTGACTGGGCTCGGCTGCCTCCTCTTCTCCCGAGGAGGCTCGCTACACTGCTGGCTGTGCTCTCGCCTATCAGGCGGGCGCGCAGGGCTCCTCCAGCAGGTCTTGCCTCAGGGGCTGCTTCCCCTGAGTTGAGGCTGTGGGCGGGAACCCAGACACGCAGGATAAGGCCCCAACCACCTGCACATGTCTCTGCTGGGAGGAGAGTGCTAGGGAACCTACGTCTCTCACACACTTTCTAGGCACCCACGGAGTCAGCCTCTGGGAGTGTGGGATGCAAAACCCAGCCAGGGGCCCTTGGAACCTGGTGCTCTCCGTGCGGAGCTTTGTCTGGGCGGCCAAGGAACCGCTGAAGGAGCCCTGCTGTTGCCCTTCGCTTCCCTCTGACAGAGCTTTCACTGCTGGAGCCCTTGGCAGTGTGCAACCCACCAGCCCCTAAGCCCTCCTCAAGGACGCTTGGGACCTAAGTGCAAAGGCAAGGCAGGGGTAGAGCTGAAGCCAGGAAGGCGCCAGTGGCGTTTCCGAGCCTCACACAGCCTGCTCCTTCCTGGGGAGGGAGCCTTAAAGCAAGGCAAGTCTGCGCAAGGCTCGCCTATGGCAGAGCATCTTGGTGCCAGGAACTCTGCCAGATCGGGCCTCTGAACAGAGCTAGAGATCTGCCGTACTGGAGTCGCACTTAGCTTCGTGTAAGCAGGGATTTCAGCTTGACGGGGACTTGCTGCCTCCTCTTCCCCCGAGGAGGCTCGCTTCCCTGCTGGCTGTGCACTCGCCTATCAGGCGGGGGCGCAGGGCTCCTCCAGCAGGTCTTGCCTCAGGGGCTGCTTCCCCTGAGTTGGGCTGTGGGCAGGAACCCAGACACGCAGGATCAGGCCCCAAACACCTGCACATGTCTCTGCTGGGGAGGAGAGTGCTAGGGAACCTACGTCTGTCATACACTTTCTGGGCACCCAAGGAATCAGCCTCCGTGTGTGCGGGGCTGAAAACCCCAGCCAGGGGACCTGGGAGCCTGGTGCTCTCCGTGTGGCGCTGAATCTGGGCGGCCAAGCAACCGCTGGAGGAGCCCTGCAGTTGCCCTTCCCTTCCCTCTGACAGAATTCTCACTGCTGGAGCCCTTGGCAGTGTGCAACCCACCAGCCCCTAAGCTCTCCTTAAGGAGGACTGGGACCTAAGTGCAAAGGCAAGGCAGGATTGGAGCTGAGGCAAGAAAGGCGCCAGTGGCGACTCCCAGGCTCCTGCTGCCTGCTCCTTCCTGGAGAGGCAGCCTAAAAGCAAGGCAAGTCTGGGCAAGGCTAGCCCCCGGCAGAGCAGCCTCGCGCCAGGAACTCTGCCAGATCGGGCTCTGAGCAGAGCTAGAGCTCTGCCGTACTGGAGGCGCACTTAGCTCCGTGCAAGCAGGGCTTTCAACTTGACGGGGCTGGGCTGCCTCCTCTTCCCCCGAGGAGGCTCGCTTCCCTGCTGGCTGTGCACTCGCCTATCAGGCGGGGGCGCGCAGGGCTCCTCCAGCAGGTCTTGCCTCAGGGGCTGCTTCCCCTGAGTTGGGGCTGTGGGCAGGAACCCAGACACGCAGGATCAGGCCCCAAACACCTGCACATGTCTCTGCTGGGGAGGAGAGTGCTAGGGAACCTACGTCTGTCATACACTTTCTGGGCACCCAAGGAATCAGCCTCCGTGTGTGCGGGGCTGAAAACCCCAGCCAGGGCCCTGGGAGCCTGGTGCTCTCGGTGCGGCGCTGATTCTAGGCGGCCTAGAAACCGCTGGAGGAGCCCTGCAGTTGCCCTTCCCTTCCCTCTGACAGAGCTCTCACTGCTGAAGCCCTTGGCAGTGTGCAACCCACCACCCCCTAAGCCCTCCCCAACGACGCCTGGCACCTATGTGCAAAGGCAAGGCAGGATTGGAGCTGAGGCAAGGAAGGCACCAGTGGCGTCTCCCAGGCTCGCTCAGACAGCTCCTTCCTGGGGAGGGAGCCTAAAAGCAAGGCAAGTCTGGGCAAGGCGAGCCCCGGCCGAGCAGCCTCGCGCCAGAAACTCTGCCAGATCGGGCTCTGAGCAGAGCTAGAGCTCTGCCGTACTGGAGGCCACTTAGCTCCGTGCAAGCAGGGCTTTCCTCTTGACTGGGCTCGGCTGCCTCCTCTTCTCCCGAGGAGGCTCGCTACACTGCTGGCTGTGCTCTCGCCTATCAGGCGGGCGCGCAGGGCTCCTCCAGCAGGTCTTGCCTCAGGGGCTGCTTCCCCTGAGTTGAGGCTGTGGCGGGAACCCAGACACGCAGGATAAGGCCCCAACCACCTGCACATGTCTCTGCTGGGGAGGAGAGTGCTAGGGAACCTACGTCTCTCACACACTTTCTAGGCACCCACGGAGTCAGCCTCTGGGAGTGTGGGGATGCAAAACCCAGCCAGGGGCCCTTGGAACCTGGTGCTCTCCGTGCGGAGCTTTGTCTGGGCGGCCAAGGAACCGCTGAAGGAGCCCTGCTGTTGCCCTTCGCTTCCCTCTGACAGAGCTTTCACTGCTGGAGCCCTTGGCAGTGTGCAACCCACCAGCCCCTAAGCCCTCCTCAAGGACGCTTGGGACCTAAGTGCAAAGGCAAGGCAGGGGTAGAGCTGAAGCCAGGAAGGCGCCAGTGGCGTTTCCGAGCCTCACACAGCCTGCTCCTTCCTGGGGAGGGAGCCTTAAAGCAAGGCAAGTCTGCGCAAGGCTCGCCTATGGCAGAGCATCTTGGTGCCAGGAACTCTGCCAGATCGGGCCTCTGAACAGAGCTAGAGATCTGCCGTACTGGAGTCGCACTTAGCTTCGTGAAGCAGGGATTTCAGCTTGACGGGGACTTGCTGCCTCCTCTTCCCCGAGGAGGCTCGCTTCCCTGCTGGCTGTGCACTCGCCTATCAGGCGGGGGCGCAGGGCTCCTCCAGCAGGTCTTGCCTCAGGGGCTGCTTCCCCTGAGTTGGGGCTGGGCAGGAACCCAGACACGCAGGATCAGGCCCCAAACACCTGCACATGTCTCTGCTGGGGAGGAGAGTGCTAGGGAACCTACGTCTGTCATACACTTTCTGGGCACCCAAGGAATCAGCCTCCGTGTGTGCGGGCTGAAAACCCCAGCCAGGGGCCCTGGGAGCCTGGTGCTCTCCGTGTGGCGCTGAATCTGGGCGGCCAAGCAACCGCTGGAGGAGCCCTGCAGTTGCCCTTCCCTTCCCTCTGACAGAATTCTCACTGCTGGAGCCCTTGGCAGTGTGCAACCCACCAGCCCCTAAGCTCTCCTTAAGGAGGACTGGGACCTAAGTGCAAAGGCAAGGCAGGATTGGAGCTGAGGCAAGAAAGGCGCCAGTGGCGACTCCCAGGCTCCTGCTGCCTGCTCCTTCCTGGAGAGGCAGCCTAAAAGCAAGGCAAGTCTGGGCAAGGCTAGCCCCCGGCAGAGCAGCCTCGCGCCAGGAACTCTGCCAGATCGGGGCTCTGAGCAGAGCTAGAGCTCTGCCGTACTGGAGGCGCACTTAGCTCCGTGCAAGCAGGGCTTTCAACTTGACGGGGCTGGCTGCCTCCTCTTCCCCCGAGGAGGCTCGCTTCCCTGCTGGCTGTGCACTCGCCTATCAGGCGGGGGCGCAGGGCTCCTCCAGCAGGTCTTGCCTCAGGGGCTGCTTCCCCTGAGTTGGGGCTGTGGGCAGGAACCCAGACACGCAGGATCAGGCCCCAAACACCTGCACATGTCTCTGCTGGGGAGGAGAGTGCTAGGGAACCTACGTCTGTCATACACTTTCTGGGCACCCAAGGAATCAGCCTCCGTGTGTGCGGGCTGAAAACCCCAGCCAGGGGCCCTGGGAGCCTGGTGCTCTCGGTGCGGCGCTGATTCTAGGCGGCCTAGAAACCGCTGGAGGAGCCCTGCAGTTGCCCTTCCCTTCCCTCTGACAGAGCTCTCACTGCTGAAGCCCTTGGCAGTGTGCAACCCACCACCCCCTAAGCCCTCCCCAACACGCCTGGCACCTATGTGCAAAGGCAAGGCAGGATTGGAGCTGAGGCAAGGAAGGCACCAGTGGCGTCTCCCAGGCTCGCTCAGACAGCTCCTTCCTGGGGAGGGAGCCTAAAAGCAAGGCAAGTCTGGGCAAGGCGAGCCCCCGGCCGAGCAGCCTCGCGCCAGAAACTCTGCCAGATCGGGGCTCTGAGCAGAGCTAGAGCTCTGCCGTACTGGAGGCCCACTTAGCTCCGTGCAAGCAGGGCTTTCCTCTTGACTGGGCTCGGCTGCCTCCTCTTCTCCCGAGGAGGCTCGCTACACTGCTGGCTGTGCTCTCGCCTATCAGGCGGCGCGCAGGGCTCCTCCAGCAGGTCTTGCCTCAGGGCTGCTTCCCCTGAGTTGAGGCTGTGGGCGGGAACCCAGACACGCAGGATAAGGCCCCAACCACCTGCACATGTCTCTGCTGGGGAGGAGAGTGCTAGGGAACCTACGTCTCTCACACACTTTCTAGGCACCCACGGAGTCAGCCTCTGGAGTGTGGGGATGCAAAACCCAGCCAGGGGCCCTTGGAACCTGGTGCTCTCCGTGCGGAGCTTTGTCTGGGCGGCCAAGGAACCGCTGAAGGAGCCCTGCTGTTGCCCTTCGCTTCCCTCTGACAGAGCTTTCACTGCTGGAGCCCTTGGCAGTGTGCAACCCACCAGCCCCTAAGCCCTCCTCAAGGACGCTTGGGACCTAAGTGCAAAGGCAAGGCAGGGGTAGAGCTGAAGCCAGGAAGGCGCCAGTGGCGTTTCCGAGCCTCACACAGCCTGCTCCTTCCTGGGGAGGGAGCCTTAAAGCAAGGCAAGTCTGCGCAAGGCTCGCCTATGGCAGAGCATCTTGGTGCCAGGAACTCTGCCAGATCGGGCCTCTGAACAGAGCTAGAGATCTGCCGTACTGGAGTCGCACTTAGCTTCGTGTAAGCAGGGATTTCAGCTTGACGGGACTTGCTGCCTCCTCTTCCCCGAGGAGGCTCGCTTCCCTGCTGGCTGTGCACTCGCCTATCAGGCGGGGCGCAGGGCTCCTCCAGCAGGTCTTGCCTCAGGGGCTGCTTCCCCTGAGTTGGGGCTGTGGGCAGGAACCCAGACACGCAGGATCAGGCCCCAAACACCTGCACATGTCTCTGCTGGGAGGAGAGTGCTAGGGAACCTACGTCTGTCATACACTTTCTGGGCACCCAAGGAATCAGCCTCCGTGTGTGCGGGCTGAAAACCCCAGCCAGGGGACCTGGGAGCCTGGTGCTCTCCGTGTGGCGCTGAATCTGGGCGGCCAAGCAACCGCTGGAGGAGCCCTGCAGTTGCCCTTCCCTTCCCTCTGACAGAATTCTCACTGCTGGAGCCCTTGGCAGTGTGCAACCCACCAGCCCCTAAGCTCTCCTTAAGGAGGACTGGGACCTAAGTGCAAAGGCAAGGCAGGATTGGAGCTGAGGCAAGAAAGGCGCCAGTGGCGACTCCCAGGCTCCTGCTGCCTGCTCCTTCCTGGAGAGGCAGCCTAAAAGCAAGGCAAGTCTGGGCAAGGCTAGCCCCCGGCAGAGCAGCCTCGCGCCAGGAACTCTGCCAGATCGGGGCTCTGAGCAGAGCTAGAGCTCTGCCGTACTGGAGGCGCACTTAGCTCCGTGCAAGCAGGGCTTTCAACTTGACGGGGCTGGGCTGCCTCTCTTCCCCCGAGGAGGCTCGCTTCCCTGCTGGCTGTGCACTCGCCTATCAGGCGGGGGCGCAGGGCTCCTCCAGCGGTCTTGCCTCAGGGGCTGCTTCCCCTGAGTTGGGGCTGTGGGCAGGAACCCAGACACGCAGGATA
>NW_017215416.1:0-13932 GCF_001704415.2 Capra hircus
GGGACTGGCCTTTCCTAAGGCCACCAGAGCGGGTCCCTGAGTTCCCCGTCGTAAGTCCAGAGCACCTGCCGCAACTTGAGAAAATCCAGGAGGTTCTCCCTTCCAGGCGAGATGAGGCCCATTTCCGCTGAGGTTTCTCAAGGCTAATCACACCTAACCTCTTGAATTTCCAAAGGTCCTTCACTACCTTGCTGCAACTGAGGAATTTCCCCGACATTCCCGTCTCCACTCGAGAGGAAGCACGAGAGTCCCGCCCACATCCAGAGGAGACCCGTTTCCGCCTCATAGCTAGAGAGTAGGGATCTTTCCCTGCGTGGTCGGGAAAGAATTCCGGCGTTCCCATCGCATCTCAAGAGGAGGCGCTTTCCACAGAAAGGCGAGAGGAACTCCAGGGTCGTGCCAGCATTCCAGGAGTCCCCAGATGGCTCAGTCCATTCCAGGGAAACCTGTTTTCTCCGCACTGCCTCGACCTTCAAGCCGAGGATCGACTCACATCACGGTGGCCCGTACCACAGCCCTGTGGGAAAGCCTCGTGGGAAAGCCTCGTGGAAAGGGAAAAGGAAAGCCACAGATCCCTTGATCCACGCGAAGGGAAGGGTTAAACTGCTGCTACAGCTCGAGAGGAAAGGGGACGTGCATGCCCCCACTCGAGACGAGGACTGACTCTACTGGGGAGACTCCAGAGGTACCCCAAGATCCATATCAGCACTGGAGAGGAATCCTCAGGTTCCTGCACCGACTGAACACAAGGTCTTAGGCCCCGGCATCGACGGGAGAGGAAACCGAGAGGCCCCGAGCAACTCGCATGGGGACTGGCCTTTCCTGAGGCCACAAGAGCGGGTTCCTGAGGTACCCGTCGAAAGTCGAGAGCACCTGCCGCAACTCGAGAAAATCCCGGAGGTTGTCCCCTACAGGCGAGAAGAGGCCCATTTCCGCTGAGGCGTCTCGACGCTAATCACACCTAAGATCTGGAACTTCCAAAGGGTCCTTCACACCCTTGCTGCAGCTCAAGAAGTTCCCCGACATACCCGTCTCCACTCGAGAGGAAGCACGAGAGTCCGCCCACATCCAGAGGAGCCCCTTTTCCGTCTCCTAGCTCGAGAGGTGGGATCCTTTCCCTTCGTGTTCGGTAAAGAATTCCGGCGTTCCTATCGCATCTCAAGAGTAGGCGCTCTCCACAGGAAAGTTGAGAGGAACTCCAGGGTCGTGCCACCATTCCCAGAGTACCCCAGATGTCTCAGTCCATTCCAGGGAAACCTGTCTTCCCTGCACTGCCTTGACTTTCAAGACGAGGATCGACTCACACCACGGTGGCACGTGGGACAGTCCTGTGGGAAAGCCTCGTGGGAAAGCCTCGAGGGAATGAAACAGACCCTTGATCCACCCGAAGGGAAGCGTGACACTGCTGCTACAGCTCGGGAGGAAAGCCCGTGCTTGTCCCCACTCGAGACGAGGACTGACTCCCCTGCGGAGACTCCAGAAGTACCCAAGATCCATGTCGGCACTGGAGAGGAATCCTCAGGTTCCGGCACCGTCTCCACACAAGGTCTTAGGCCCAGCGTCGACGGGAGAGGAATCCCGAGAGGCCCCCGAGCAACTCGCATGGGGACTGGCCTTTCCTGAGGCCATCAGAGCGGGTCCCTGAAGTCCCCGTCGTATGTCGAGAGCAGCTGCCACAACTCGAGAAAATCCAGGAGGTTCTCCCCTCCAGGCGAGATGAGGCCCATTTTCGCTGAGGCATCTCGAGGCTAATCACACCTAACCTCTTGGACTTCCAAAGGGTCCTTCACACCCTTGCTGCTTTCAAGAAGTTCCCCGACATACCGTCTCCATTCGAGAGGAAGCACGAGAATCCTGCCCACATCCAGAGGAGCCCCGTTTCCGCTCCTAGCTCGAGAGGAGGGATCCTTTCCCTGCGTGGTCGGGAAAGAATTCCGGTTCTCATCTCAAGAGGAGGCGCTCTCCACAGGAAAGGCGATAGGAACTCCAGGGTCGTGCCACCATTACCAGAGTCCCTGAGATGTCTCAGTCCATTCCAGGGAATCCTGTTTTCCCTGCACTGCCCTCGACTTTCAAGCCAAGAATCAACTCACATCACGGTGGCACGTGGGAAAGCCCTTTGGGAAAGCCTCGTGGGAAAGCCTGGAGGGAAAGCCACAGATTCCTTGATAGACGCGAAGGAAAGCGTGACAGTACTGCTACAGCTCGGGAGGAAAGCGCACGTGCATGCCCCCACTTGAGACGAGGACTGACTCCTCTGGGGAGACTCCAGAAGTACCCCAAGAACCATGGCAGCACGGGAGAGGAATACACAGGTTCCGGCCCTCTCGCTACACATGTTCTTAGGACCAGGTAAAGATGGGAGAGGAAATCCCGAGAGGTCCCCTAAAAAACTCGCAATGGCGACTGGCCATTACTGATGCCACCAGAGCGCGTTTCTGCAGTCACCGTCGTAAGACGAGAGCACCTGCCCGAAACTCGAGAAAATCCAGGAGGTTCTCGCCTCCAGGGCGAGATGAGGCCCATTTCCGCTCAGGCGTCTCGTCTCTAATCAAACCTAACCTCCGGAACTTCCAAAGGGTCCTCACACCCTTGCTGCAACTCAAGAAGTTCCCTGACATACCCATCTCCACTGGAGAGGAAGCTCGAGAGTCCCGACCATATACAGACGTGGACCTATTTCCACCGTGTTAACTCGAGATGAGGATCCTTTCCCTGCTACGTCGGGAAAGAATTCCCCACGTTCCCGTCGCATTAAAAGAAGAGGTGCTCTCCAAAGGAAAGGCAAGAGGAACTCAAGGGTCGTGCCACCATTCCGAGAGCCCGGAGATGTCTCAGTCCATTCCCAGAGGAACCTGTTTTCCCTGCAATGTCTTGACTTTCACGCCGAGGATCGACTCACATCATGGTGGCAAGTGACACAACCCTGAGGAAAACCTCGTGGGAAAAACCTCCTCGGAAAGCCTCGAGGGAAAGCCACAGATCCCTTGATCCACGCAATGGGAAGCGGGAAACTGCCGCTACAGCTCTGGAGGAAGGCTTTCGTGCACGTTTCCACCCGATCTGAGGACTAAACTCCCCTGTGGAAACTCCAGGAGTACCGCAAGATCCTTGTCATTACGGAGAGGAATCCCCAGGTTCCGGCCCGGACACCACACAAGGTCTTAGGCCCCTGAATCGACGGGAGAGGAATCCCGAGAGGCCCCCCTAGCAACTTCCAAGGGGACTGGCCTTTGCTGAAGCCACCAGAGCGGGTCCCGAGGTCCCCTTCGTAAGTCGAGAGCACTTGCCAAAACTCGTGAAAATACAGGAGGTTCTCCCCTCCAGGCGAGATGAGACCCATTTCCGCTGAAGTGTCTCCAGGTTAATCACACCTAAACTCTGGAACTTCCAAAGGGTCCTTCACACCCTTGCTGCAACTCAAGAAGTTCCCCGACAAACCCGTATCCACTCGAGAGGAAGCACGAGGGTCCCGCCCACATCCAGAGGAGCCCCGTTTCCGCCTCTTATCTCGAGAGGAGGATCCTTTCCCTGCTTGGCGGGAAAAACATTCCCGGCGTTTCTGTCGCATCTCAAGGGGAAGCGCTTTCCACAGGAAAGTCGAGAGGAACTCCAGGGCCCTGCCACCATTCCAAGAGTCCCAGAGATGTCTCAGTCCATTCCAGGGACACCTGTTTTCCCTGCAGTGCCTCGACATTCACGCAGATGATCGACCCACACAACGGTGGCACTTGGGACAGCCCTGTGGGAAAGCCTGTTTGGAAAACTTGGTGGGAATGCCCAGATGGGAAAGCCACAGATCCCTTGATCGTCGGGCCGGGAAGACTGACACTGGTGCTAGAGCTCGGGAGGAAAGCGCACGTGCATGCCCCCACTCGAGATGAGGACTGAATCGCCTGGAGAGACTCCAGAAGTACCCCAAGATCCATGTCAGCACTGGAGAGGAATCCTCAGGTTCCGGCCCCAACTCCAGACAAGGTCTTAGGTTCCGGCATCTACGGTAGAGGAATCCAGGGAGGTCCCTAGCAACTCGCATGGGGACCTGCCTTTCCTGAGGCCAACAGAGCGGGTCCCTGAGGTCCCCGTCGTAAGTCGAGAGCACCTGCCGCAAGTCGAGAAAATCCTGGAGGTTCTCCCCTCCAGGCGAGCAGAGGCGCATTATTGCTGAAGCATCTCGTGGCAATCACACCTACCCCCTGGACCGCCCAAAGGTTCCTTCACACCCTTGCTGCAACTCAAGAAGTTCCCCGATATACCCGTATGCACTTGAGAGGAAGCAGAAGGGTCCGCCCACATCCAAAGGAGCCCCGTTTCCGCCTCTTTGCTCGAGATGAGGGATCCTTTCCCTACTTGGTCGAAAAAGAATTCCCGAGGTTCCCGTCGCATCTCAAGAGGAGGCCCTCTCCACAGGAAAGGGGATAGGTACTCCAGGTCAGGCCACCATTCCAAGAGTCCCCCAGATGTCTCAGTCCATTTCAGAGGAACCTGTTTTCCCCAAACTGCCTCGACTTTCACGCCGAAGATCGACTCAAACCACAGTGGCACGTGGGACAGCCCTGTGGTAAAGCCTCGTAGGAAAGCCTCTTGGGAAAGCCTTGAGGGAAAGCCTCGAGGGAAAGCCACAGATCCCTTGATCCACGCGATGGGAAGCGTGACACTGCTTCCACAGCTCGGGAGGAAAGCGCACGTGCATGCCCCCACTCGAGACGAGGACTGACTCCCCTGGGGAGACTCCAGAAGTACCCCAAGATCCATGTCAGCACTGGAGAATAATTCTCAGGTTACGGCCCCTGACTTCACAAAAGGTCTTAGGCCCCAGCATTGAAGGGAGAGGAATCCCGAGAGGCCATTAAGCAACTCGCACGGAGAGTGGCCTTTCCTGAGGCCACCAGATAGGGTCCCTGTGGTCCCCGTCGTAAATCGAGAGCACCTACCGCAACTCGAGAAAATCCTGGAGATTCTCCCCTCCAGGCTAGATGAGGCCCATTTCCGCTGAGGCGACTCGAGGCTAATCACATCTAACCTTTGGAACTTCCATAGGGTCCTTCACACCCTTGCTGCAACTCAAGAAGTTCCCCGACATACCCTTGTCCACTCGAGAGGAAGCGTGAGCGTCCCTTGCACATCCAGAGGAGGCCCTTTTCCTCCTTGTAGCTCGAGATGAGGGATCCTTTCCCTGCGTGGTCAGGGAAAGAATTCCCGGCATTCCCGTCGCATCTCAAGAGGAAGCGCTCTCCACAGGAAAGGCGAGAGGAACTCCAGGGTCGTGCCACCATTCCAAGAGTCCCCCAGAGGACTGAGTCCATTCCAAAGGAAACTCTTTTACCTGCACTGCCTTGACTGTCACGCCGAGGATCGACTCACACCACGGTGGCACGTGGGACAGCCCTGTGTGTTAGCCTCGTGGGAAAGCCTCATGGGAAATCCTACAGGGAAAGCCACACATCCCCTTGATCCACCCGTCGGGTAGCATGACACTGCTGCCACCGTTAGGGAGGAAAGCCCACGTGCATTTCCCCACTCGAGACGAGGACTGACTCCCCTGGGGAGAGTCCAGAAGTACCCAAAAATCCACGTCAGCACTGGAGAGGAATCCTCAGTTTCCGGTCCCAACTCAACACAAGGTCTTTCGACTCGGGAAATGCAAGCAGTTAAAAGATCTCTCCTTTGGAGCCTCGAGGGGGGATCTGGGCTTCTCTGGATGTGGGCGGGACCCTCAGTGCTTCCTTTGAGTGTAGACAGGTATGTCGGGAAAGCTCTTGAGTTGCAGCAAGTGTGTGAAGGAACCATTGGAAGTTCTAGAGGTTAGGTGTGCTTAGCCTCTAGATGCGTCAGTGGAAATAGGCCTCATTTTGCCTGTAGGGGAGAACCACCTGGATTTTCTCGAGTTACGGCAGGTGCTCTCGAATTAGGACGGGGACCTCAGGGACTCGGTCTCGTGGCCTCAGGAAAGGCCAGTCCCCATGCAAGTTGCCAGGGGGACTCTCGGGATTCCTCTTGGGTCGATGCCGGGGCCTAAGACCTTGTGTGGAGTCGAGGCCGGATCCTGAGGATTCCTCTCCAGTGCTGACATGGTTCTTGGGGTACTTCTGGAGTCTCCCCAGGGAAGTCAGTCCTCGTCTCGAGTGTGGGCATGCACGTGCGCTTTCCTCCCGAGCTGTAGCAGCAGTGTCACGCTTCCTAACGCGTGGTCAAGGGATCTGTAGCTTTCACTCAAGTCTTTCCTTCAAGGCTTTCCCAAGAGTCTTTCCCACAGGGCTGTCCCACCTGCCACCATGGTGTGAGTCGATCCTCGGCTTGAAAGTCGAGGCAGTGCAGGGAAAACAGGTTCCTCTGGAATGGACTGAGACATCTGGGGGACTCCTGGTATGGTGGTACGACCCTGGAGTTCCGCTCGCCTTTCCTGTGGAGAGCGCCTCCTCTTGAGATGGGACGGGAACGCCAGGAATTCTTTCCCGACCAAGCAGGGAAAGGATCCGTCATCTCGAGGTCCGAGGCAGAAACGGGGCTCCTCTGGATGTGGGCGGGACCCTCGTGCTTCCTCTGGAGTGGAGACGGTATGTCGGGGAACTTCTTGAGTTTCAGCAAGGTTGTGAAGGAACCTTTGGAATTTCCAGAGTTTAGGTGTGATTAGCCTCGAGAGCCTCAGCGGAATTTGGCCTCATCTTGCCTGGAGGGGAGAACCTCCTGGATTTTCTCGAATTGTGGCAGGTGTTCTCAACGTACGCTGGGACCTCAGGGACCCGCTCTGGTGGCGTCAGGAAAGGCCAGTTCCCATCCGAGTGGCTACGGGGCCTCTCGGGATTCCTCTCCTGTCGATGGTGGGGCCTAAGACCTTGTGTGAAGTCGAGGCCGGTACCTGAGGATTCCTCTCCCGTGCTCGACATGGTTCTTGGGGTACTTCTTGAGTCTCCCCAGGGGTGTCAGTCCTCTTCTCAGCGGGATCATGCAAGAATGCTTACCTCCCGAGCTGCAGTAGCAGTGTCACGCTGCCCGTCGCGTGGATCAAGAGATCTGTGTCTTTCCCTCGAGGTATTTCCCACGGGGCTTTCCCTCGAGGCTTTCCCACGAGGCTTTCCCACATCGCTGTCCCACGTGCCACCGTGATGCCAGTCGATCCTCGGCGTGAAAATCAAGGCAGTGCAGGGAAAACAGGTTCCTCTGGAATGGACTGAGACATCTGGGGGACTCTTGGAATGGTAGCACGACCCTGGAGTTCCTCTCGCCTTTCCTGTGGAGAGCGCCTCTTCTTGAGATGCGGTGGGAACGCCGGGAATTCTTTCCCGACCAAGCAGGGAAAGTGCCGTGGTCCAGCCCCGGTGGATCCAGGGTGATTCGAAGGTGGGGACGTAGTCGTCGTCTTTGGAAATATACATATTTAATCCCAGATATAAAGAGATTAGAAATGGATAGTGTAGTAGGAAGATTATTGGAGAAAAAGAGGCTGAATAACTTGGATTACGTGGAATAGCATCCATCCTCCAGTAGAGAATTCAGCCAGAAAAACGGGAGCAAAAAAGAAGCGACATGGGGGAATCAGTCTTTCCGGAAACTGATCTGATTTCTTTATTTTTGGTTTTGCTTGTATACCTCTTGTTACACATAGGGATGAATACAGAGTCACGCAGGCGTCGGCATCCTGACCTTTATCAAAATCAGGTGCTTCACATAAATGTATAAAAAAAAAGGTCTTAGGGATCTTACATCATCTTCTGGCCATGAATGAGACCTGCTGACATTTTATGATCCTTTCTTTCTGATAACCAAATAAACTTATTTCTTCCAAGGGTGTTTTTTCTTAAACCAGGCACCACCCTCCAAATAAAGTTACATTCCTATAGGGTGAGGGTGTAGTGAGTTACAATCAAGAAAGGAATTTATTTAACCCAAGGTTAACATGATTAGCCTTAAAGGTGAATTCTTATTTCTCCTATATGCTTAAAGGTTAATACTTATTTCTCCTATATACTAGTTATATTCATTATAAGGGTAGGGAACATGGAGATTTATCAGCAAACATCAGCCTAACAAATGAAAATCCTTTCATCAATTCTCCCCTTAAGATCTATTTAGTCTTAAGATATGATAAAGTTACATTCTTACATAGAAAGGACACAGTGATATATAACAAAGTACAGTGATCTATTACAAAAGTGAAAATCCATTAACTCAAAAAGTCTAGTATTGCTAACATCAAAAACTGCTATATTTCCTTTGCTATATTCCAAATACATTGATTAATATATTCCCAAGTGCCTAAGGATATGGAGGCCTGGTGGCAATCATTGACTCAACAAGAAGAAAAAGTCCTATGCTAATTAAGACTCTCAAAATACTCCAAAACTCTCTGTGCTGTTTACAGTTGAGAGGTAGTAAACAATCTTGTGCCTAGTGGCAGCAGTATGGATAATCCTGTCACACAAGCTGGTCTGTCAGCAGAGAGGTTTGACCTAAAATATCCTTGTCCCACCCAGAGCAGGGAATTAGCAGCAATTATTGACACAACAAATGAAGAACCCTTCACCAATATAATTCCTAACCAACTATACTAATAATTTCTAACTCCCCAAAATAATTTGCCTTTAGTAAGTCTAAAACATCTCATGCCTCTCAGGTTGGGAGGCTGTAAACAATCACATGTGGCCGGACAAACCTATAAAGGTGGGCTAGATAACCTTCAGAGGAGTCGGCAAGCTGAAACACACTTGTCATGCCCAAGAATATTTATTGCCTTGAAGCTGCACGTTTACTTCTTCTCCGAGAGAAACAGTTATGGGGGAGAGCCCCCGTAAAGTCAGAAGTGTAGGTGAGAGCATAAAACAGACTCTGGTTTTGGGGTTCGATGCTCGGGAAAAGGGGGTTACCTGAGGCTTGATCACGCCTTTGCGCATGCCAAGCCTCCTTCCTCATGACCTTTGCCATAGGCGGAATTCCTCACGCTGGCCCCCGGAAGGAAAGGATCCCTCATCTCGAGCGACGAGGCGGAAACGTGCCTCCTGTGGAAGTGGGGGGGACCATCTTGCTTATTCTCTAGTGGAGACGGGTATGTCGGGGAACTTCTTGAGTTGCAGCAAGGGTGTAAAGTACCTTTTGGAAGTTCCAGAGGTTAGGTGTGATTAGCCTCGAGACACCTCAGTGGAAATGGGCCTCATCTAGCCTGGAGGGGAGAACCTCCTGGATTTTCTCGAGTTGCGGCAGGTGCTCTCGACTTACGACAGGGACCTCAGGGGCCAGCTCTGGTGGCCTCAGGAAAGGCCAGTCCCCATTCAAGTTTCTAGGGGGCCTCTCAGGATTCCTCTCCTGTCGATGCCGGGGCCTAAGACCTTGTGTGAAGTCGGGGCTGGAACCTGAAGATTCCTCTCCAGTGCTGACATGGATCTTGTGGTACTTCTGGAGTCTCCCCAGGGGAGTCAGTCCTCGTCTCGAGTGGGGGCATGCACGTGCGCTTTCCTCCCGAGCGGTAGCAGCAGTGTCACGCTTCCCGTCGCGTGGATCAAGGGATCTGTGGCTTTCCCTCTAGGCTTTCCCATGAGGCTTTCCCACAGGGCTGTCCCATATGCCACCTTGGTGTGAGACGATCCTCGGAGTGAAAGTCGTGGCAGTGCAGGGAAAACAGGTTCCTCTGGAATGGACTGAGACATCTGGGGAACTCTTGGAATGGTGGCACGACCCTGGAGTTCCTCTGGCCTTTCCTGTGGAGAGCACTTCCTCTTGAGATGCGACGGGAACGCCGGGAATTCTTTCCCGACCACGCAGGGAAAGGATCCCTCCTCTCTAGATACGAGGTGGAAACTGGGGCTCCTCTGGATGTGGGCGGGACTCTCGTGCTTCCTCTCGAGGGAGACGGGTATGTCGGGGAATTTCTTGAGTTGCAGCAAGGGTGTGAAGGACCCTTTGGAAGTTCCAGAGGTTAGGTGTGATTAGCCTCGAGACGCCTCAGCTGAAATGGGCCTCATCTCGCCTGGAGGGGAGAACCTCCTGGATTTTCTCGAGTTGCGGCAGGTTGTCTCGACTTACGACGGGGACCTCAGGGACCCGCTCTGGTGGCCTCAGAAAAGGCAAGTCGCCATGCGAGTTGCTCGGGGGCCTCTCGGGATTCCTCTCCCGTCGATGCCGGTGCCTAAGGCCTTGTGTGGAGTCGGTGCCAGAACCTGAGCATTCCTCTCCAGTGCTGACATGGATTTTGGGGTACTTCTGGAGTCTCCCCAGGGGAGTCAGTCCTCGTCTCGAGTCGGGGCATGCACGTGCGCTTTCCTGCCGAGCTGTAGCAGCAGTGTCACGGTCCCTTCGTGTGGATCAAGGGATCTGTGGCTTTCCCTCGAGGCTTTCCCACGAGGCTTTCCCACAGGGCTGTCCCACGTGCCACCGTGGTGTGAGTTCATCCTCAGCTTGAAAATCGAGGCAGTGCAGGGAAAACAGGTTTCCCAGGAATGGACTGATACATCTGGGGGATTCTGATAATGGTGGCACGACCCTGGAGTTCCTGTCGCCTTTCCTGTGTAGAACGCCTCCTCTTGAGATGCGATGGGAACGCCGGGAATTCTTTCCAGACCACGCAGGGAAAGGATCCCTCCTCTCGAGCTATTAGGCGGAAACGGGGCTTCTCTGGATGTGGGCGGGACCCTCGTGCTTCCTCTCGAGTGGAGAGCGGTATGTCGGGTAACTTCTTGAATTCAGCAACGGTGGGAGGGTCCCTTTGGAAGTTCCAGAGGTTAGTTGTGATTAGCCTTGAGACGCCCTCAGCGGAAATGGGCCTCATCTCGCCTGGAGGGGAGAACCTCCTGGATTTTCTCGAGTTGCCGCAGGTGCTCTCGATTTACGACAGGGACCTCAGGGACCAGCTCTGGTGTCCTCAGAAATGGCCAGTCCCCATGCGAGTTGCTCCTGGGCCTCTCGGGATTCCTCTGCCGTCCATGCCGGAGCCTAAGACCTTGTGTGGGGTCGGTGCCGGAACCTGAGGATTCCTCTCCAGTGCTGACATGGATCTTGGGGTACTTCTGGAGTCTCCACAGGGGAGTCAGTCCTCGTCTCGACTGGGGTCATGAACGTTCCATTTCCTCCCGAGCTGTAGCAGCAGTGTCACGCTTCCCTTCTCGTGGATCAAGGGATCTGTGACTTTCCCTCGAGGCTTTCCCACGAGGCTTTCCCACGAGGCTTTCCCACAGGGCTGTTCAACCTGCCACCGTGGTGTGAGTCGATCCTCGGCTTGAAAATCGAGGCAGTCCAGGGAAAAAAGGTTTTACTGGAATGGACTGAGACATCTGGGGGTCTCTGGGAATGGTGACACGACCCTGGAGATCCTCTCGCCTTTCCTGTGGAGAGCGCCTCCTCTTGAGATGCGACGGGAACACCAGGAATTCTTTCCCGACCACGCAGGGAAAGGATCCCTCCTCTTGAGCTAGGAGGCGGAAACGGGGCTCCTCTGAATGTGGGCGGGAATCTGGTGCTTCCTTTCAGGTGGAGACGGGTATGTCGGGGAACTTCTTGAATTACAGCAAGGGTGTGAAGGACTCTTTGGAAGTTCCAGAGGTTAGGTGTGATTAGCCTTTAGACGCCTCAGCAGAAATGGGCCTCATCTCGCCTGGAGGGAGAACCTCCTGGATTTCTCGAGTTGCGGCAGGTGCTCTCGACTTACCACGGGGACCTCAGGGACCCGCTCTGGTGGCCTCAGGAAAGGCCAGTCCTCATTCGAGTTGTTCGGGGGGCCTCTCGGGATTCCTCTCCATCGATGCCAGGGCCTAAGACTTTGTGTGGAGTTGGTGTTGGAACCTGAGGATTCCTTTCCAGTGCTGACATGGATCTTGGGGGACTTCTGGAGTCTCCCCAGGGGAGTCAGTCCTCGTCTCGAGTGGTGGCATGCACGTGCGCTTTCCTCCGCGCTGTAGCAGCATTGTGAAGCTTCCCTTCGCGTGGTTCAAGGGATCTGTGGGTTTCCCTCGAGGCTTTCCCTCGAGGCTTTCCCACGAGGCTTTCCCACGAGGCTTTCCCACGAGGCTTTCCCACAGGGCTGTCCTCACGTTCCACCGTGGTGTGAGTCCATCCTCGGCTTGAATGTCGAGGCAGTGCATTGAAAACAGGTTTCCCCTGGAATGGACTGAGACATCTGGGGGACTCTGGGAATGGTGGCACGACTCTGGAGTTCCTCTCGCATTTCCTGTGGAGAGCGCCTCCTCTTGAGATGCGACGGGAATGCCGGAATTCTTTCCCAGACCACACAGGGAAGGGATCCATCCACTCGAGCTAGGAGGCGGAAAACGCGGCACCTATGGATGTGGCGGGACTCTCGTGCTTCCTCTCGAGTGGGAGACGGGTATGTCGGGGAACTTCTTGAGTTGCAGCAAGGGTGTGAAGGACCCTTTGGATGTTCCAGAGGTTAGGTGTGATTAGCCTCCGAGCCCCCTCAGCGGAAATGGGCCTCATCTCGCCTGGAGGGGAGAACCTCCTGGATTTTCTCGAGTTGCGGCAGGTGCTCTCGACTTACGACGAGGACCTCAGGGACCCGCTCTGGTAGCCTCAGGAAAGGCCAGTCCCCCATGCGAGTTGCTCGGGGGCCTCTCGGATTCCTCTCCGTCGATGCCGGGCCTAAGACCTTGTGTGGAGTCGATGCTGTCACCTGAGGATTCCTCTCCCAGTGCTGACATGGATCTTGGGGTACTTCTGGAGTCTCCCCAGGGGAGTCAGTCCTCGTGTCGAATGGGGGCATGCACGTAAGCTTTCCTCCCGAGCTGTAGAAGCAGTGCCACGCTTACATTTGCGTGGATCAGGGATCTGTGGCTTTTCCACGAGGCTTTCCCACGAGGCTTTTCCCACGAGGCTTTCCCATAGGGCTTTCCCACGAGGTTTTTCCCACATTTGTCTCCCACGTGCCACCGTGGTGTGAGTCGATCCTCGGCTTGAAAATCGAGGCAGTGCAGGGAAAATGTTTCCCTGGAATGGAGTGAGACATCTGGGGGACTCTGAGAATGGTGGCATGACCCTGGAGTTCCTCTCGCCTTTCTTGTGGAGAGGGCTCTTCTTGAGATGCGACAGGAACGCCGGGAATTCTTTCCCGAACACGCAGGGAAAGGATCCCTCCTCTGGAGCTAAGAGTTAGAAACGGGCTCCTCTGGATGTGGGGCGGACTCTCGTGCTTCCTCTCGAGTGGAGACGGGTATGTCGGGGCACTTCTTGAGTTGCAGCATGGGGTGAAAGGCCCATTGGTAGATCCAGAGTTCTGGTGTGATTAGCCTTTGAGATGCCTCAGCGGAAATTTTGTCCTGTTTATTTCCTTTTTGGGTTTCCGCCTTTCTGCGGAACGACCAGTTTCCTCCTTGAGGGCGCTTTAGATACGTCGGTCAGTGATAGTCAGGCGTGGATGGGGTGGTGCGCGGTGTGGGTCGCGGGTGTAGCCTGGTTGGCTAGGTGGTGGTCGGCCTCGAGTGAGCAGGAATGGATCCGCTCATCTTTAGCTTGGAGGCGGAAAACGGGAGCTCCTCTGGATGTGGCGGCGGGCCCTCCGTGCTTCCTCTGGAGGTGGAGACGGGTGTGTGGGTGGAACTTCTTGAGTTGCTGCACAGGTGTGAAGGACCTTTGGAATGTTCCAGAGGTTAGGTGTGATTAGCCTCCGAGACGCCTCAGCGGAAATGACTCATCTCGCCTGGAGGGAGAACCTCCTGCATTTTCTCGCGAGAAGCGCATAGTGCCCTAGAATTACGACGGGGACCTCAGGGACCGCCTCTGGTAGGCCTCAGGAAAGGCCAGTCAGAGACTCCAAGACTAGCCATCTGCGAGAGGGAGACAAATCACGAGAGGCTCCGCGACAACTCGCAGGGCTGGCCGCTTCTGAGGTCCACCAAAGCGGATCCTTAGTCGGCCCGTTCCGTAAGTCGAGAGCACCTACACCAAGACTCGAGAAAAATCCAGGAGGTGCTCCCTCCAGGCGAGATGAGCCGC
>NW_017215417.1:0-13931 GCF_001704415.2 Capra hircus
TGACATCCGTGAAAATCTGATATGTCCTGGTCAAATGGCTGTCAGTTAAATTCCAGTATCATATTAAAGCTTTCAAGTCGCAGCAGTGACCAGATTACATTGTCAATTCTATTTAATCAGGTTTTAACCATGTCCTCTATGTTTCACACTGATGCCTTTGCAGAAATACTGCTACTTCAAGATATATGGAATATACTTTTTTTAAGCTTACGAGATAATTTGTTTGTTTGTTTGTTTGTCTTCTGGTAAGCTGGTACCAGATGGAATTTAGGCTCCTCTCTAGGTTAAGAGAACAAAGTTTCTTAGAATGCAATTTTTGATAAACAGACTATGGATTTCTTTACCTTTCATTGATTTATAATTGTTTTCATCATCTGTTTTTTTACTTCGGTAAAGTAAATAAGCCTTATTTAAATTTTGGTACATGTAGGATGACTAAGCTTTCCCCCTCTTGCAAGTTCCCTTAACCCTTTAGATTCTTCTCGTGGGACCAAGATCTCACTTTCCTCCAGAGGGACAATCCAAGCTTTTTATTAGTTGATCTGCCCCTGACATCAGAGTCCATTTGAGCACGAGTTGGCCTATAATTTAGGCATGAAACTATGACTACATAAAGAAAAGGTGACTTTATGATTCAGGGATGGCCATGATATGCCTTGCACTTCAGAGAAAATGGGTTAAAATGATTTTTTTTTCTTCAAAACTGCACAGCCAGTTCTTTCAGCATATGCAATTGAAAACATCTAGTCATTAGGTCAGTTTTCATTCCAATCCCAAAGAAAGGCAATGACAAAGAATATTCAAGCTGCTGCACAATTGCACTCATCTCACACACTAGTAAAGTAATGCTCAAAATTCTCCAAGTTCACATGAACTGTGAACTTCCAAATGTTCAAGAGGGATTTAAAACATGCAGAGAAACCAGAGATCAAACTGCCAACATCCACTGGATCATTGAAAAAGCAAGAGAGTTCCAGAAAAAAAGACATCTATTTCTGCTTTATTGACTATGCCAAAGCCTTTGACTGTGTGGATCACAATAAACTGGGAAAAATTCTGAAAGAGATGGGAATACCAGACCACCTGACCTGTCTCTTGAGAAACCTGTATGCAGGTCAGGAAGAAACAGTTCGAACTGGACATGGAACAACAGACTGGTTCTAAATAGGAAAAGGAATATGTCAAGGCAGTGTATTGTCACCCTGCTTATTTAACTTATATGCAGAGTACATCATGAGAAACACTGGGCTGGAGGAAGCACACGCTGGAATCCAGATTGCTGGGAGAAATATCAAGAATCTCAGATATGCAGATGACACCACCCTTATGGCAGAAAGTGAAGAAGAACTAAAGAGTCTCCTGATGAAAGTGAAAGAGGAGAGTGAAAAAGTTAGCTTAAAGCTCAGCATTCAGAAAACTAAAATCATTGCATCCAGTCTCATCACTTCATGGCAAATAGATGGGAAAACATTGGAAACAGCAGCAGACTATTTTGGGGGGCTTGGAAATCACTGCAGGTGATGTCTGCCTCCATGAACTTAAAACGTATTTATGACTTGGAAGAAAAGTGATGACCAAACTAGACAGCATATTAAAAAGCCGAGACGTTGCTTTGCCAACAAAGATCCATCCAGTCAAGGCTATGGTTTTTCCATATGTCATGGATGGATATGAAAGATGTACTATAAAGAAAGTGACAGCTGAAAATTGGATGCTTTTGAACTGTGGTGTTGGAGAAGATGCTTGTAGGTCGCTTAGACTACAAGGAGACGCAACCACTCCATCCTAAAGGAAATCAGGTCTGAATATACATTGGAAGGACTAATACTGAACCTGAAAGTCCAATACTTTGGCCACTTGATGTGAAGAGCTGACTCACTTGGAAGTTGCTTTGATTTGCCTGTGAGTGTGGGAGCCCTCCCTGGGCAAAGGGCCTCAGGGGTCATTGCCACTGAATCACGACCTCCAAGCAAGCGCATTCCAGCTGTGTGACATTCAGGAAGCAGGAGACTGGGAAAACTATCTTCCTTAGAGGAAGGAAAGTCATCCACAGAGAGTGTGTTTTCAGGCCTCTCTTTGCAGCAAGTGTTTTGCTTCTCAGACATCAGAGCTGCAGGCTTGCTCTGAGGGCCTCAATTGCAGAGTCAGGGCTGTGTGTCTCACTGCACTTTCCAAGCATTGCAGACACATTCCTAGGTTGGAGCAGTGCTTCCCATGAGAAAGAAGCCTCGGAGTGTGTCTGAGCGGGCTGAGTGCCATGCTAGGGTCACCTAGTCGAGGGCACCTTGCACATCCAATGGGCCCCAGGCGAGTAGCTATGGACCGGCCCTTCGGTTGAGACATCCCAAAGCAGGGAACAAAGCTAGCTCTGTCAGAAGGAGGAAAACAGCAATGGGATGGATTTTCAAGCAGTTGCTAAGTCACACCACGTTAGGGCTCCCCGGGAAAGAAATGCGAATTTTGGCCTCTAGGCCCAGTATCCAGATGTGTGCACAGGATATTTTCCCCACAGGATTCAAGAATGTTCCAGACAGACCTAAGCTCACTAGCTCTCTCCTGCAGAGGAAATGAAATATTGTTGCTGAACCACGAAAAGATGCTGGGATTCTTGGCTTATGGAGGAGAAGAATTCAATCCAGGGCCCAAGACGAGGCTTGATTGCTCAGAGCTTTTGTGCAATAGAGTTTTATTAAAGGAGAAAGGAGATAGAGAAAGCTTCTGACAGAGACATCACAAGGGGCAGAAAGCGTACCCCCTTGCTAGTGTTAGTAATGGAGTTATATACTCTCCAATAAGTTATGACAACGAACAAAAGAATGTCTGGAGGTTGTAAAGACTCACTAGACCTACTCCCATAATTGACATTTTAAGATAACAGGATTAGCCAGAAGGTTTTTTCCAGAGACCGTCCTCAAGAAGGATGCATGATTGTTATATAATCCTAAGGAATGTAGAGGGAAAAACAGTTTGTCCTTCCTTCCTCCTTGAGAATTCTAGACCCCTCTCTCCTTGGGGACCCTTGAACTTCTTAGAAACCTGCCTTGGCAATGACTCTCTCAGAAACATGATTGAACAGCCGTTTGGAGCTTCCTTTGACTTTCCCTGGGAGGGAGGGAGCCCTCCCTGAGCACAGGGCCTCAGGGGCCATGGCCAATGAAAAATAATCTCCCAGCAAGTGCTTTTCAGCCCTGTGTGACTCTCAGCCCACAGGAGGCTGAGAAAACTCTCTTCCTTGGAGGAAGGAAAGGCAGCCCAAGAGTGTGTTTTCAGGCCTGTATCTTGCAGCAAGTGTTTGGCTTGTTAGACAGAAGACCTGCAGGCCTGTTCCAACAGACTCAATGCCAGAATCAGGGCCTTGTGTCTCCCTGCAGTTTCCTGGCCTTGCAAACACATTCCTAGGTGAGAGCAGTCCTGCCCATGGGGAAGCAGGCTGCGGGAGTGTGTCTGAGGGGGCCAGGTGTCATGCTGGGGTCACCTGGTCGAGGGCACCTTGCACCTCCAATGGACCCCAGGCAAGGAGTTGCAGGCCACCACCTTGCTTCTGAAATCCCCAAATGGGGAGCAAAGCTCGCTCTGTCAGAGGGAAGAAAACAGCAACAGGATGGATTTTCAAGCAGTTGCTAGGCTGTACTGCGTTAAGGCTCCAAGGAAGGAAAATGCGAATTTTAGCCCCTACGACTGGTATCCAGGTGGGCTCCCAGGATGATTTCCCCGCAGGATCCAAGAACGTTCCAGACAGACCTGGGCTCACTAGCTCCCTCCTGCAGAGGAAACATGAGAGAACAGCTGTTTGGAGGTTGCTTTGACTTCCCCTGGGAGGGTAGGATCCCTCCCTGGGTGCAGGGCCTCAGGGGCCATTGCCGCTGAGAAATGCCCTCAAAGCCAGACCTTTCCAGCCTTGTATGACTCAGCACGGAGGAGACTGGAAAAGCTCTCTTCCTTGGAGGAAGGAAAGGCAGCCCCAGAGAGTGTGTTTTCACACCTGTATCTTGCAGCAAGTGTTTGGCGTCTCAGACGTCAGACCTCCAGGCCTGCTCCAACGGCCTCAGTTCCAGAGTCAGGGCCGTGTGTCTCCCTGCATTTTCTGAGCCTTGGGAACACATTCCTAGGTCAGAACAGTCCTGCCCATGGGGAAGGAGGCTGCGGGAGTGTGTCTGAGGGGGTCGGGTGCCATGCTGGGGTCCAATAGACCCGGTACCTCCAATAGACCCCAGGACAACAGCGGTGGGGCTCCCCCTGGCTTCCGAAATGCCAAAGCGAGAAGCAAAGCTAGCTCTATCAGAAGGAAGAAAAGAGCAATCGGATGGATGTTCAGGCTGTTGCTGGTCCGCACCACTTCAGGGTCCCCCCCGAGAGGAACAGGCGCCCTGTGGCCCCTAGGTCCGATATGCAGGTTAACACACAGGGTGTGTCCCCATAGGAGCCAAGAATTTTCCTGAGAGACCTAGGCTCACTAGAGCTCTCCTACAGGGCAAAAGGGGTAGAACAGACTGTGGATGTGACTCTGCCTTTCCCAGCGAGCATGGGGCCCTCCCTACGGCCCCGGGCTCCAGGGAAAATTGTCCCTGAAAAATGACCTCCAAGAAGCGCTTTTCCAGCAGGCTGGGATGCAGAGTTCACAGGATGCGGGGAAAGTGATCGTCCTTCAGGGAAGAAGAGGCAGCCACCCAGTGTGTGTTTGCAAGCCTGTATTTGGAAGAAACTGGTTAGCTCCTTCAAGGGGAGACCTCCAGGTCTGCTCAGAGGACCGAAATTCCAGAGGCAGCACCATGCATCTCCCCTGTCCTTTCTGAGCCTTGGAAAGACATGCCTAGCTTATAGCGGTATTGCTCATGAAGAAGCAGGATGCAGGAATGTGTCAGACATGACTGGGTGCCTTCCTGGGTTCAGCTCCGTGAGGGGCCTTTCCACTCAAAGTAGGTCCCATGCCTCCTTGGGGAGGAAGTGGGGCCCGCTTGCCTCCAAATTTGCCAAAGGCTGGAACAAAGCTAGTTCTATCAGAGGTAAGAAAAGAGCAATTGGATGGATGTGGAAGCTGTTGCTGGGCCGCACTGCTTCAGGCCCCCCACCCCTCCGCCCCCGAGAGAAACAGGCGCCCTGTGGCCCCTAGGTCCTGGATGCAGTTTCACACATAGAATGTGTCCCCATAGGAGCCAAGAATTTTCCTGACAGACCTAGGCTCACTAGAGCTCTCCTACAGAGCAAAGGGGATGGGACAGATGTGTGGCTGTGGCTCTGCCTTTCCCTGGGAGTGTGGAGCCGCTCCCTATGGCCCCGGGCTCCAGGGGAAGTTGCCCCTGAATAATGACCTCCAAGAAGCGCTTTTCCAACTGGCTGAGACGTGGAGTTCTCAGGATGCAGGGAAAGCGAGTGTCCTTCGGGGAAGCAAAGGCAGTCACCTGTTATCATGACTTACTAGAATAGTAGGTACCTTCTCCGGTTGGGCAGAGGCCTTCCCTACCTGATCTGAAAAAGAAAATGAAGTAGCTCGCTGATTTGAGAAATAATTCCCAGACTTGGGTTTCCAACCAGTATAGAATCCGACAATGGCCCTGTCTTTGTAGCCGCGTTAATTAACAGGTATGTGAAGCTCTAAATATCAGTGGAAATTACATACAGCATATAGGCCCCAGTGTTCTGGAATGGTGGAAAGAAACAACCAAACTCTTGAAGAGACACTTTCAAAATGGATCATAGAGACTGACTGTACGTGGATGGGCTTGCTTCCGGCAGACTTACTCATATTGCGGGTAACCGCACGTTCCCACAGTTGTTGTCCTTATGAAATTTTCTATGGGAGACCCCCTCCCACAGTGAGGCAGGTGTTAGCAGATTTGCCACAAGTAAGGGGGTGGGATTTCACAGCAGATGGAACAATTAGGTAAGGTAATAAATCAGGTAACTAAGTTTGTATAAAAAAGAATATCATTCCCCCTTGAGGAACAGATTCATGAATTTGCGCTCAGTGATCAGGTGTGGCTCAATGACTGGAAACACAATTCCTTGGCCTGACATCGGAAAGGTCCTTATACTGTTGTTTTAGCCACAATTCTGAAAGAGATGGGAATACCAGACCACCTAACCTGCCTCTTGAGAAATCTGGATGAAGGTCAGGAAGCAACAGTTAGAGCAGGACATGGAACAACAGACTGGTTCCAAAAAGGAAAAGGAGTATGTCAAGGCTGTATATTGTCACCCTGTTTATTTAACTTCTATGCAGAGTACATCATGAAAAATGCTGGGATGGAAGATACATAAGCTGGAATCAAGATTGCCGGTAGAAATATCAATCAACTTAGATATGCAGATGACACCACCATTATGGCAGAACGTGAAGAGGAACGGGTATGTCAGGGAACTTCTTGAGTTGCAGCAAGGGTGTGAAGGGCCCTTTGGAAGTTCCAGAGGTTAGGTGTGGTTAGTCTCGAGATGCCTCAGCGGAAATGGGCCTCATGTCGCCTGGAATGGAGAGGCTCCTGGATATTCCCGAGTTTCAGCAGGTGCTCTCGAGTTACGACGGGGATTCAGGGACCCGCTCTGGCGGCCGCAGGAAAGGCCAGTTATCATGCGTGTTGCTAGGGGGCCTCTCGTGATTCCTCTCCCATCGATGCCGGGGCCTAAGACCTTGTGTGGAGTCGGGGCCGGAACCTGAGGATTCCTCTCCAGTGCTGATATGGATCCTGCGGTACTTCTGGAGTCTCCCCAGGGGAGTCAGTCCTTGTCTCGAGTGGGGCATGCACGTGCGCTTTCCTCCCGAGCTGTAGCAGCAGTGTCACGCTTCCCGTCGCGTGGATCAAGGGATCTGTGGCTTTCCCTCGAGGCTGTCCCACGAGGCTTTCCCACAGGGCTCTCCCACGTGCCACCGTGGTGTGAGTCGATCCTCGGCATGAAAGTCGAAGCAGTGCAGGGAAAACAGGATCCTCTGGAATGGACGGAGACATCTGGAGGCTCTTGGAATGGTGGCACGACCCATGAGTTCCTCTCGCCTTTCCTGTGCAGCGCGCCTCCCCTTGAGATGCGTCGGAAACGTCGGGAATTCTTTCCCGAGGAAGCAGGGAAGGATCCCTCATCTCGAGCTTGGAGGCGGAAACGGAGCTCCTCTGGAGGAGGCCGGACGCTCGTGCTTCCTCTGGAGTGGAGACGGGTATATCGGGGAACCTCCTGAGTTGTAGCAAGGGTGTGTAGGACCCTTTGGAAGTTCCAGAGTTTAGGTGTGATTACTCTCGAGACGCCGCAGAGAAAATGGGCCTCATCTCGACTGGAGCAGAGAACCTCCTGGATTTTCTCGAGTTGCGGCAGGTGCTCTCGACATACGACCGTGACCACATGGACAGTGTAGCAGATGTGTCACTCTTCCCGTCGTGGGGATCAAGAGATCTATGGCTTTCCCACGAGGCTTTCCCACAGGGCTGTCCCACGTGCCACCATGGTGTGAGTGGATCCTCGGCGTGAAAGTCGAGGCATTGCGGGGAAAACAGGTTCCTCTGAAATGGACTGAGATATCTGGGGGACTCTTGGAATGGTGGCACGACCCTGGAGTTCCTCTCGCCTTTCCTATTGAGAGCCCTTGCTCTTGAGAGGCCACGGGAACGCAGAAAAATCTTTCCTGAGTAAGCAGGATAGGATCCCTCATCTCGAGCTACCAGGCGGAAACGGGGTTCCTCTGGATTTGGGCGGGACCCTCGTGCTTCCTCTCGAGTGGAGACGGGTATGTTGGGGAACTTCTTCAGTTGCAGCAAGGACCCTTTTGAATTTCCAGAGTTTAGGTGTGATGAGCCACCAGACGCCTCAGAGGAAATGGGCCTCATCTCGCCTGGAGCGGAGAACATCCTGGATTTTCTAGAGTTTGGCAGGGTCTCTCGAGTTACGACGGGGACCTCAGGGACCCGCTCTGGTGGCCTCAGGAAAGGCCAGTCCCCGTGCGAGTTGCTCGGGGGCCTCTCGGGATTCCTCTCCCGTCTATGCTGGTGCGTAAGATCTTGTGTGGAGTCGGTGACGGAACCTGAGGATTCCTCTCCAGGGCTGGCATGGATCTTGGGGTACTTCTGGAGTCTCCCCAGGGGAGTCAGTCCACGTCTCGAGTGGGGGCATGCACGTGCCCTTTCCTCCCCAGCTCTAGCAGCAGTGTCACACTTCCCGTCGAGTGGATCAAGGGATCTGTGGCTTTCCCTTGAGGCTTTGCCACAGGGCTGTCCCACGTGCCACCGTGGTGTGAGTCGATCCTCGGCTTGAAAGTCGAGGCAGTGCAGGGAAAACAGGTTTCCCTGGAATGGACTGAGACTTCTGGGGGACTCAGGGAATCGAGGCACGACCCTGGAGTTCCTCTCGCCTGTCCTGTGGAGAGTGTCTCCTCTTGAGATGCGACGTGAATGCCGGGAATTCTTTCCCGATCACGCAGAGAAAGGATCCCTCCTCTCGAGCTAGGAGGCGGAAACGGGGCTCCTCTGGATGTGGGCGGGACTCTCGTGCTTCCTCTCGAGTGGAGACGGGTATGTCGAGGAAATTCTTGAGTTGCAGTAAGGGTGTGAAGGACCCTTTGGAAGTTCCAGAGGATAGGTGTGATTAGCCTCGAGACTCCTCAGCAGAAATGGGCCTCATCTCGCCTGGAGGGGAGAACCACATGGATTTTCTCGAGTTGCGGCAGGTGCTCTCGACTTACGACGGGGACCTCAGGGACCCGCTCTGGTGGCCTCAGAAAAGGCCAGTCCCCATGGGAGTTGCTCGGGGGCCTCTCGGGATTCCTCTCCCGTCGATGCCGGGGCCTAAGACCTTGTGTGGAGTCGTTGCCGGAACCTGAGGATTCCACTCCAGTGCTGACATGGAGATTGGGGGATTTCTGGAGTCTCCCCAGGGGAGAAAGTCCTCGTCTCTAGTGGGGGCATGCACGTGCGCTTTCCTCCCGAGCTGTAGCAGCTTGTCACGCTTCCCTTTGCTTGGATCAAGGGATCTGTGGCTTTCCCTCGAGTTTTCCCACGAGGGTTTCTCACGAGACTTTCCCACAGGGCTGTCCCATGGGCCATCGTGGTGTGAGTCGATCCTCGGCTTGAAAGACAAGACAGTGCAGGAAAAACAGGTTTCCCTGGAATGGACTAGATATCTGGGGGACTCTGGGAACGGTGGCACGACCCTGCAGTTCCTCTTGCCTTTCCTGTGGAGAGCGCCTCCTCTTGAGATGCTCGGGAACGCCAGGAATTCTTTTCCGACCGCGCAGGGAAAGGATCCCTCCTCTCTAGCTAGGAGGCGGAAACGGGGCTCCTCTGGATGTGGGCGGGACTCTCGTGCTTCCTTTCGAGTGGAGACGGGTATGTCGGGGAACTTCTTGAGTTCCAGCAAGGGTGTGAAGGACCCTTTGGAATTTCCAGAGGTTAGCTGTTATTAGCCTTGAGACGACTCAGTGGAAATGTGCCTCATCTCGTCTGGAGGGGAGAACCTCCTGTATTTTCTCGAGTTCCGGCAGGTGCTCTCGACTTACGAAGGGGACCTCAGGGACCCGCTGTGGTGGCCTCAGGAAAGGCCAGTCCCCATGCGACATGCACGGGGGCCTCTCCGGATTCCTCTCCGGTCTATTCCAGGGCCTAAGACCTTGTGTGGAGTCGGTGCAGGAACCTGAGGATTCCTCTCCAGTGCTGACATGGATCTTGGGGTACTTCTGGAGTCTCCCCAGGGGAATCAGTGCTCGTCTCGAGTGGGGGCATGCACGTGCGCTTTCCTCCCGAGCTGTAGCAGCAGTGTCACGCTTCCCTTCGCGTGGATCAAGGGATCTGTGGCTTTCACACGAGGCTTTCCCACGAGGCTTTCCCACAGGGCTGTCCCACGTGCCACCGTGGTGTGAGCCGATCCTCGGCTTGAAAGTCGAGGCAGTGCAGGGAAAACAGTTTTCCCTGGAATGGACTGAGACATCTGGGGGACTCTGGGAATGGTGGCACGACCCTGGAGTTCCTCTCGCCTTTCCTGTGGAGAGCGCCTCCTCTTGAGATGCGACGGGAACGCCGGGAATTCTTTCCCGACCACGCAGGGAATGGATCCCTCCTCTCGAGCTAGGAGGCGGACACGGGGCTCCTCTGGATGTGGGCGGGACTCTCCTGCCTCCTCTCGGGTGGAGACTGGTATGTCGGGGAACTTCTTGAGTTGCAGCAAGGGTGTGAAGGACCCTTTGGAAGTTCCAGAGGTTAGGTGTGATTAGCCTGGAGACGCCTCAGGGGAAATGGGCCTCATCTCGCCTGGTGGGTAGAACCTCCTGGATTTTCTCGAGTTGCGGCAGGTGCTCTCGACTTACGACAGGGACCTCAGGGACCCGCTCTGGTGGCCTCAGGAAACTTCAGTCCCCATGCGAGTTGCTAGGGGGCCTCTCGGGATTCCCCTCCCTTCGATGCCGGGGCCTAAGACCTTGTGTGGAGTCGGTGCCGGAACCTGAGGATTCCTCTGCAGTGCCGACATGGATTTTCGGGGACTTCTGGAGTCTCCCCAGGGGCGTCAGTCCTCGTCTCGAGTGGGGGAATGCACGTGCCCTTTCCTCCCTAGCTGTTGCAGCAGTGTCACGCTTCCCTTCTCGTGGATCAAGGGATCTGTGGCTTTCCCTCGAGGCTTTCCCACGAGGCTTTCCCACAGGACTGTCCCACCTTCCACCATGGTGTGAGTCGATCCTCTTCTTGAAAGTCGAGGCAGTGCAGGGAAAACAGTTTTCCCTGGAATGGACTAAGATATCTGTGGGACTCTGGAATGGTGGCACGACCCTGGAGTTCCTCTCGCCTTTCCTGTGGAGAGCACCCCGTCTTGAGATTTGACGGGAACGCCGGGAATTCTTTCCCGACCACGCAGGGAAAGGATCCCTCCTCTCGAGCTAGGAGTCGGAAACGGGACTCCTCTGGATGTGGGCGGGACTCTCGTTCTACCTCTCGAGTGGAAACTGGTATGTTGGGTATTTTCTTGAATTGCAGAAAGGGTGTGATGGACCCTTTGGAAGTTCGAGAGGTTAGGTGTGATTAGCCTTGAGACAACTCAGTTGAAAAGGGCCTCATCTCGCCAAGAAGGGAGAACCTCCTGGATTTACTCAAGTTGCGGCAGGTGCTCTCGAATTACTACGGGGACCTCAGGGACCCGCTCTGGTGGCCTCAGGAAAAACCAGTCCCCATGCGATTTGCTCGGGAGCCTCTCAGGATTCCTCTCCCATCGATGCCGGGGCCTAAGACCTTGTGTGGAGTCGGTGTCGGAAACTGAGAATTCCTCTCCAGTTCTGACATGGATCTTGGGGTACTTCTGGATTCTCCCCAGGGGAGTCAGTCCTCGTCTCGAGTGGGGGCATGCACGTGCGCTTTCCCTCCCGAGCTGTAGCAGCAGTTTCACGCTTCCCTTCCCGTGTATCCTAGGATCAGTGGCTTTCCCTCGAGGTTTCCACGAGGCTTTCCCACGACGCTTTCCCACCAGGCTTTCTCACGACGCTTTCCCACAGTGATGTCCCACGTGCCACCGTGGTGTCAGTCAATCCTCGGTCTTGAATGTTGAGGCAGTGCTGGAAAACAGGCTTCCGTGGAATGGACTGAGACATCTGGGGGATCTGGGAAGGTGGCACGACCCTGGAGTTCCTCTCGCCTTTCCTGTGGAGAGCGCCTCCTCTTGAGATGCGAGGGGAATGCCGGGAATTCTTCCCGACACGCAGGAAAGGATCGCTCCTCTCGAGCCATGAGGCGGAAACGGAGGCTCCCTGAATGTAGTGGGACTCTCGTGCTTCCTCTCGGTGGAGACGGGTATGTCGGGGAACTTCTTGAGTTGCAGCAATGGTGTGAAGGCACTTGGAAATCCAGGTAGTGTGTTACCTCGGACCTCAGGCGAGATGAGGCCTCATTTCACGCTGGCTCCAGGCTAATCACACTAACCTCTGGAATTTCCAAAGTGTCCTTCACACCTTGCTGCAACTCAAGAAGTTCCCCGACATACCCGTCTCCACTCGAGAGGAAGCACGAGAGTCCCCCTACATTCAGTGGAGCCCGTTTCCGCCTCATGGCTCGAGAGGAGGCGATCCTTTCACTGCGTGGTCGGGAAAGAATTCCCGGCGTTCCCGTCGCATCTCAAGAGGAGGCGCTCTCCACAGGAAAGGCGAGAGGAACTCCAGGGTCGTGCCACCATTTCCCAGAGTCCCCCAGATGTCTCAGTCCATTCCACGGGAAGCCTGTTTTCCCATGCACTGCCTCAACATTCAAGACGAGGATTGACTGCACACCACGGTGGCACGTGGGACATCACTGTGGGAAAGCGTCGTGAGAAAGCCTGGTGGGAAAGCGTCGTGGGAAAGCCTCGTGGAAACCTCGAGGGAAAGCCACTGATCCTAGGATACACGGAAGGGAAGCGTGAAACTGCTGCTACAGCTCGGGAGGAAAGCGCACGTGCATGCCCCCACTCGAGACGAGGACTGACTCCCCTGGGGAGAATCCAGAAGTACCCCAAGATCCATGTCAGAACTGGAGAGGAATTCTCAGTTTCCGACACCGACTCCACACAAGGTCTTAGGCCCCGGCATCGATGGGAGAGGAATCCTGAGAGGCTCCCGAGCAAATCGCATGGGGACTGGTTTTTCCTGAGGCCACCAGAGCGGGTCCCTGAGGTCCCCGTAGTAATTCGAGAGCACCTGCCGCAACTTGAGTAAATCCAGGAGGTTCTCCCTTCTGGCGAGATGAGGCCACTTTTCAACTGAGTTGTCTCAAGGCTAATCACACCTAACCTCTCGAACTTCCAAAGGGTCCATCACACCCTTTGCTGGCAATTCAAGAAAATACCCCAACATACCAGTTTCCACTCGAGAGGTAGAACGAGAGTCCCGCCCACATCCAGAGGAGTCCCGTTTCCGACTCCTAGCTCGAGAGGAGGGATCCTTTCCCTGCGTGGTCGGGAAAGAATTCCCGGCGTTCCCGGTCAAATCTCAAGACGGGGTGCTCTCCACAGGAAAGGCGAGAGGAACTCCAGGGTCGTGCCACCATTCCCAGAGTCCCCACAGATATCTTAGTCCATTCCAGGGAAAACTGTTTTCCCTGCACTGCCTCGACTTTCAAGAAGAGGATCGACTCACACCACTGGTGGACAGGTGGGACAGTCCTGTGGGAAAGCCTCGTGGGAAAAGCCTCGAGGGAAAGCCACAGATCCCTTGATCCACGAGAAGGGAAGCGTGACACTGCTGCAACAGCTAGGGAGGAAAGGCGCACGTGCATTCCCCCACTCGAGACGAGGACTGACGCCCCTGGGGGAGACTCCAGAAGTCGCCGAAAATCCATGTCGGCACTGGCAGAGGAATCCTCAGGTTCCGGCACCGACTCCACACAAGGTCTTAGGCCCCGGCATCGAAGGGAGGGGAATCCCGAGAGGCCCCTAGCAACTCGCATGGGGACTGAAGTTTCCTGAGGCCACCAGAAGCGGGTCCCTGAGGTCCCTGTCGTAAGTCGAGAGCACCTGCCGGCAACTCGAGAAAATCCAGGAGGTTCTACCCACCAGGCGAGATGAGGCCCATTTCCCCTGAGGCGTCTCCAGGCTAATCACACCTAACCTCTGGAACTTCCAAAGGGTCCTTCACACCCTTGCTGCAACTCAAGAAGTTCCCCGACATACCAGTCTCCACCCGAGAGGAGGCAGGAGAGTCCCGCCCACATCCAGAGGAGCCCCGTGTCCGCCTCCTAGCTCGAGAGGAGGGATCCATTCCCTGCGTGGTCGGGAAAGAATTCCCGGCGTTCCCGTCGCATCTCAAGAGGAGGCGCTCTCCACAGGAAAGGCGAGAGGAAATCCAGGGTCGTGCCACCATTCCCAGAGTCCCCCAGATGTCTCAGTCCATTCCAGGGAAAACTGTTTTCCCTGCACTGCCTCGACTTTCAAGCCGAGGATCGGCACACACCACGGTGGTGGGAAACAGCCCGTGGGAAAGCCCTCGTGTGAAAGCCACAGATCCTTGA
>NW_017215418.1:0-13931 GCF_001704415.2 Capra hircus
TTGATCCAACGCGAAGGGAAGCATTACACTGCTGCTCTACAGCTCGGGAGGAAATCGCACGTGCATGCCCCCCACTCGAGACGAGGACTGACTCCCCTGGTGAGATTCCAGAAGTACCAAGATCCATGTCAGCACTGGAGAGGAAACCTCAGGTTCCAGCACGACTACGCACAAGGTCTTATGCCCGGCATGGACGGGTGAGGAATCCGGAGGCCCCCGAGCAACTCGCATGGGGACTGGCCTTTCCTGAGGCCACCAGAGCGGGTCCCTGAGGTCCCCGTCATAAGTCGAGAGCACCTGCTGCAACTCGAGAAAATACAGGAGGTTCTCCCTCCAGCGAGATGAGGCCCATTTCCGCTGAGGCGTCTCCAGGCAAATCACACTTAACCTCTGGAACTTCCAAAGGGTACTTCACACCCTTGCTGTATCTCAAGAAGTTCCGCCGACATACCCGTCTCCACTCGAGAGGAAGTACGAGAGTCCCCGACCACATCCAGATGGGCCCCGTTTCCGCCTCCTATCTCGAGAGGAGGCATCCTTTCGCTGCGTGGTCGGGAAAGAATTCCCGGCGTTCCCGTCGCATCTCAAGAGGTGGCGGCTTTCCACAGGAAAGGCGAGAGGAACTCCAGTGTCGTGCCACCATTCGCAGAGTCCCCCAGATGTCTCAGTCCATTCCAGGGAAACCTGGTTTTCGTGGGAAAGCCTCGAGGGAAAGCCACAGATCCCTTGATCCACGCGAAGGGAAGCGTGACACTGCTGCTACACCTGGGAGGAAAAGCGCACCTGCATGCCCCAAATCGAGACGAGGACTGACTCCCCTGGGGAGACTCCAGAAGTACCCCAAGATCCATGTCAGCACTGAAGAGGAATCCTCAGGTTGCGGTACCGACTCCACACAAGGTCTTAGGCCCGGCATCGACGGAGAGGAATCCCGAGAGGCCCCCGAGCAACTCGCATGGGACTGGCCTTTCCTGAGGCCACGAAAGCGGGTCCCTGAGGTCCCCGTCGTAAGTCGAGAGCACCTGCCGCAACTCGAGAAATCCAGGAGGTACACCGCTTCAGGCAGATGAGGCCCATTTCCGCTGAGGCTTCTCGAGGCTAATAACACTAATATCTGGAACTTCCAAAGGGTCCTTCACACCTTGCTGCAACTCAAGAAGTTCCCCAACATACCCGTCTCCACTCGAGAGGAAGCACGAGAGTGTCGCCCAATGCAGAGGTGCCGCGTTTCCGCCTCCTAGCTCGAGGGAGGTATCGTTGCCTGCGTGGTCGGGAAAGAATCCGGCGTTGCCGTCGCATCTCAGAGGAGGCGCTCTCCACAGGAAAGGCGAGAGGAACTCCAGGGTCGTGTCACCATTCCCAGAGTCCCGCAGATGTCTCAGTCCATTCCAGGGAACCTTTTTCCCTGCACTGCCTCGACTTTCACGCTGAGTATCGACTCACCATGGTGGCACGGGGACAGCCTGTGGGAAAGCCTCGTGGGAAAGCCTCGTGGAAAGCCTCGAGGGAAAGCCACAGATCCCTTGATCCACGCGAAGGGAAGCGTGCACTGCTGCTAAATCTCGGAAAGAAAGCGCACGTGCATGCCCCACTCGAGACGAGGACTGACTCCCCTGGGAGTCTCCAGTAGTACCCCAAGATCCAAGTCAGCACTGGAAGAGGAATACTCAGGTTTCCGGCACCGACTCCACACAAGGTCTTAGGCCCAGGCATCGACTGGAGAGACATCACGAGAGGCTCCCGAGCAAACTCGCAAGGGGACTGGCCTTTCCTGAGGCCACCAGAGCGGGTCCCTGAGGTCCCCATCGTAAGTCGAGAGCACCTGCCACAACTCGAGAAAATCCAGGATGTTCTCCCCTCCAGGCAAGATAAGGCCCATTTCTGCTGAGGCATCTTGAGGCCAATCAAACTAAACTCTGGAACTTCCACAGGGTCCTTCAAACCCTTTCTGCAACTCAAGAAGTTCCCCAACATACCGTCTCCACTCGAGAGGAAGCACGAGAGTCCCGCCCACATCCAGAGGATCCCTTTTTACGCCTCCTAGCTCGAGAGGAGGGATCCTTTCCCTGAGTGATCGGGAAAATATTCCCGGCGTTCCCGTCGCATCTCAAGAGGAGGCACCCTCCACAGGAAAGGGGAGAGGAACTCCAGGGTCGTGCCACCATTCCCAGAGTCCCCCAGATGTCTCAGTCCATTCCAGCGAAACCTGTTTTCCCCTGCACTGCCTCGACTTTCAAGCCGAGGATCGACTCACACCACGGTGGCACGTGGGACAGCCCTGTTCGAAAAGCCTCGAGGGAAAGGCCTCGTGGGAAAGCCTCAAGGGAAAGCCACAGATCCCTTGATCCACGCGAAGGGAAGCGTGACACTGCTGCTACAGCTCGGGAGGAAAGCGCACGTGCATGCCCCCACTCGAGACGAGGACTGACTCCCCTGGGGAGACTGCAGAAGTACCCCAAATACATGTCAGCACTGGAGAGGAATCCTCAGGTTCCGGAACTGATTCCTCACAAGGTCTTAGGCCCCAGCATCGACGGGAGAGGAATCCCGAGAGGCCCCCGAGCAACTCGCATGGTGACTGGCCTTTCCTGAGGCCACCAATGCGGGTCCCTGAGGTCCCCGTCGTAAGTCGAGAGCACCTGCCGGCAACTCGAGAAAATCCAGGAATTTCTCCCATCCAAGCGAGATGAGGCCCAATTCCGCCGAGGGCTTCTCGAGGCTAATCAGACCTAACCTCTGGAACTTCCAAAGGGTCCTTCACAACCTTGCTGCAACTGAAGAAGTCCCCCGAAATACACGTCTCCACTCGAGAGGAAGCACGAGAGTTCCGCCCACATCCAGAGGAGCCCCGTTTCCGCCTCCTAGCTCGAGAGGAGGGTTCCTTTCCCTGCGTGGTCACGAAAGAATTTCCGGCATTCCCCTCGCATCTCAGGAGGAGGCGCTCTCCACAGGAAAGGCGAGAGGAACTCCAGGTTCGTGCCACCATTCCCAGAGTCCTCCAGATGTCTCAGTCCATTCCAGGGAAACCTGTTTTCCCTGCACTGCCTCAATTTTCAAGTGGAGGATCGACTCACACCACGTTGGCACGTGGGACAGCCCTGTGGGAAAGCCTCGAGGGTAAGCCACAGATCCCATGATCCACGCGAAGGGAAGCGGCGAAACTGCTGCTACAGGCTCGGAGGAAAGCGCACGTGCATGCCCCTACGCGAGACGAGGACTGACTCCCCTGGGGAGACTCCAGAAATACCCCAAGTTCCATGTCAGCACTGGAGAGGAATCCTCAGATTCCGGCACCGACTCCAACACAAGATCTTAGGCCCCAGCATCGAAGGGAGAGGAATCCCAAGAGGCCCGCGGGCAACTCGCATGGGGACTGGCCTTTACTGAGGCCACCAGAGCAGGTCCCTGTCGTCCCCGTCGTAAGTCGAGAGCACCTGCCGCAACTCGAGAAAATCCAGGAGGTTTTCCCCTCCAGGCGAGATGAGGCCCATTTCCGCTGAGGCGTCTCGAGGCTAATCACAACTAACCTCTGGAACTTCGAAAGGGGTCCTTCACACCCTTGCTGCAAGTCAAGAAGTTCTCGGACATACCCATCTCCACTCGAGAGGAAGGACGAGGGTCCCACCCACATCCAGCGGAGCCCCGTTTCCGCCTCGTATCTCGAGAAGAGGGATCCTTTCCCTTCATCGTCGGGAAAGAATTCCCCGGGCTTCCCGGTCACATCTCAAGAGGAGGCACTCTCGACAGGAAAGGCGAGAGGAACTCCAGGGCCTTGCCAGCATTCCAAGAGTCCCCCAGATGTCTCCGTCCATTCCAGAAGAAACTGGCTTTCCCTTCACTGCCTCGAAGTTCACGCCGAGGATAGACTCACACCACCGTGACATGTGGGACAGCCCTGTTCGAAAGGCCTCGTGGGAAAGCCTCGATGCAAAGCGACTGATCCCTTGAACCACATGTCGGCAAGCGTGACACTGCTGCTACAGCTTGTGAGGAAAGCGCAGGTGCATGCCCCCACACGAGATGTGGACTGACTCCCCTGGTGAGACTCCAGAAGTATGGAAAGATTCATGTCAGCACTGGAGAGGCATCCTCAGGGTCTGGCCCCGACTCCACACAAGGTCTTAGGCACCGGCATCCGATGGGAGAGGAATCCGTATAGGCCCCATGGTAACTCGCATGGGGACTGGCCTTTCCTGAGGCCACCAGAGCGAGTCCCTGAGGTCCCCGTCGTAACTCGAGAGCACCTACCACAACTCGGTAAAATCCAGGAGGTTCTCCCCTCCAGGCGAGATGAGGCCCATTTCCGCTGAGGTGTCTCGAGGCTAATCACACCTAACCTGTGGAACTTCCAAAGGGTCCTTCACACCCTTGCTGCAACTCAAGAAGTTCCCCGCTGCGGGGGACCTGCCCGTGAAGGGTTAAGTCTTGGGAGCTGCTCGGCGTTATGCAGAGCCTTAGGCACGTCCCTAAGCTCCCTGTCCCGCCCCCCCTGAAGAGTTTACTACCCTTAAGGCTCCGGGACGTCTCGGTCTTGCAACATTTCACAGAAGATAGATTAGCTTATTGATAGAAGATAGATTATCTATTTGTGATCTGCACACAATGGTAAGGGTCTTGTGATTGTATCTGGAGATTAATATACAATCCTGTGAATGTCAGAAGTCACGTACTTTATCCTATATATACTGCAGCACAATAAAGGAAGGCATCAGCCATTTTGGTCTGATCCTCTCAACCCCATCTTTTGTCTCTATCTCTTATTTTTCTTAGCGGGGACGCTCCGTTTTCTCCCTATGCAGGTGTGACTCTTGCTTGTGCTGGCCGCGGCAGGTGGCGCCCAACGTGGGGCTCGAGTTCGACAGTTTTCCTCGCCACTACTCTTATTAGCTAAAAAGAGTGAGTATACGTATACAAGTGAATTTAAATTGAGGAGGAGTAGTAAGGTTTATAGTTGAGAGTATAAATATGGGACAGACGCATAGTCGTCAATTGTTTGTACATATGTTATCTGTGATGTTAAAACATCGGGGAATTACTGTTTCCAAAACCTAAATTAATCAATTTTCTTTCATTTATTGAGGAAGTTTGCCCTTGGTTCCCCAGAGAAGGTACAGTAAATTTAGAAACATGGAAAAAGGTAGGGGAACAAATTCGGGCTCATTATACTCTACATGGCCCTGAAAAGGTGCCTGTTGAAACTTTATCCTTTTGGACACTAATTCGTGATTGTCTGGACTTTGATAATGATGAATTAAAACGTTTAGAAAATTTATTGAAACAGGAAGAAAATCCTCTGCATGTTCCTGATCCGGAACCCAGGTATGCTGTTCCCAAGGGAGTCGAAGGCGACCCTCCGTTTTCTAAATTATCGCGTCCTTCAGATAATGATGATTCACTTTCATCCACAGATGGGGCGGAATTAGACGAAGAAGCTGCTAAATACCATCAAGAAGATTGGGGTTTTTTAGCACAAGAAAAGGGGGCATCAACATCTAAAGATGATTTGATTGAATGTTTAAAAAACCTCACTGTTGTTTTACAGAATTCAGGAATTAAGCTTCCCATTAGCAACTCTAAACCTTCTGCTCCACCTCTACCCCCTGCCTATGCTCCTTCCATTATAGCAGGTCTCGATCCCCCTCCGGGGGCTCCTCCTCCTCCTCCTCCTCCATCTGAGATTGTGTCTCCGCTGCAAAAGGCATTGAAACAAGCACAACGACTTGGTGAGGTTGTTTCTGACTTTTCTTTTGCCTTTCCTGTCTTTGAAAATAACAACCAGCGTTTTTATGAAGCGCTGCCTTTTAAACAATTAAAAGAGTTAAAGATTGCTTGCTCACAATACGGTCCTACCGCTCCATTCACTATTGCTATGATAGAAAGTTTGGGTACTCAAAATCTACCCCCAAATGACTGGAAACAAATAGCTAGGGCCTGTCTTTCGGGGGGAGATTATCTACTATGGAAATCTGAATATGCTGAACAGTGTGCTCGTATAGCCGATGTCAATCAGCAACAAGGTATACAAACTTCCTACGAAATGTTGGCTGGTGAAGGTGCTTTCCAGGCTACTAATACTCAACTTAACTTTTTACCTGGTGCATATCCACAAATATCAAATGCGGCTCGACAGGCATGGAAAAAACTTCCTAACTCTAGTATTAAGACAGAAGATCTCTCAAAAGTCCGACAGGGACCTGATGAGCCTTATCAGGACTTCGTGGCACGGCTCTTAGACGCTATAGGTAAGATAATGTCAGATGAAAAGGCTGGGATGGTATTTGCAAAACAATTGGCTTTTGAAAATGCTAATTCTGCCTGTCAAGCTGCTTTACGACCTTATAGAAAAAAGGGAGATCTGTCTGATTTTATTCGCATTTGTGCTGATATTGGACCCTCCTACATGCAAGGCATTGCTATGGCAGCGGCATTACAAGGAAAAAGCATTAAAGAGGTACTTTTTCAGCAACAAGCCAAGAACAAGAAAGGATATCAAAAGTCAGGTAATTCGGGTTGCTTTGTTTGTGGTCAGCCTGGCCATCGGGCTGCAGTATGCCCTCAAAAACGACAAATCCCTGCTAATACTCCTAATTTATGCCCACGATGTAAAAAGGGGAAGCATTGGGCCCGGGATTGTCGTTCCAAAACGGATGTTCAAGGTAATCCTTTACCCCCGGTTTCGGGAAACTGGGTGAGGGGCCAGCCCCTGGCCCCGAAACAATGTTATGGGGCAACACTGCAGGTTCCAAAAGAACCATTGCAGACCTCTGTCGAGCCACAAGAGGCAGCGCAGGATTGGACCTCTGTGCCACCTCCTACACAGTATTAACACCCGAGATGGGGGTTCAAACCCTTGCCACAGGAGTGTTTGGGCCTTTACCTCCAGGAACTGCTGGATTGCTTTTAGGGCGCAGCAGTGCGTCTTTAAAAGGAATACTTATTCATCCTGGTGTGATTGACTCTGATTATACAGGAGAGATAAAAATACTAGCCTCCGCTCCTAACAAAATTATTGTGATTAATGCAGGACAACGTATAGCTCAACTTCTTTTAGTTCCATTAGTTATACAAGGAAAAACAATTAACCGAGATCGTCAAGAAAGAGGCTTTGGGTCCTCTGACGCCTATTGGGTGCAAAATGTTACCGAGGAACGACCAGAACTTGAGCTACGCATTGATGGTAAGCTTTTCCGCGGAGTGCTTGATACAGGGGCCGATATTAGCGTTATTTCTGAAAAATACTGGCCTACTACATGGCCTAAACAAATAGCTATTTCCACTCTTCAGGGTATTGGCCAAACTACCAATCCAGAACAAAGTTCGTCCCTTCTTACTTGGAGGGATAAAGATGGCCATACAGGCCAATTTAAGCCTTATATTCTGCCCCATCTTCCAGTTAATCTATGGGGGCGTGATATATTAAGCAAAATGGGTGTTTATTTATATAGTCCTTCACCTACCGTAACAGAATTAATGTTGGATCAGGGCTTACTCCCAAACCAAGGTTTGGGTAAACAACATCAAGGCATCATTTTACCCCTTGATTTAAAATCTAATCAAAGTCGAAAGGGCTTGGGGTGTTTTCCCTAGGGACCTCTGATTCTCCTGTGACACATGCCGATCCTATTGATTGGAAATCTGAGGAACCGGTATGGGTCGATCAGTGGCCCCTAACACAAGAGAAACTTTCTGCCGCACAACAGCTGGTGCAGGAACAGCTGAGACTTGGGCATATTGAACCCTCTACCTCTGCGTGGAATTCCCCAATTTTTGTTATTAAAAAGAAGTCGGGAAAATGGAGATTGCTACAAGACCTTCGTAAGGTAAATGAAACAATGATGCATATGGGAGCCCTACAACCTGGGTTGCCCACTCCTTCCGCTATACCTGACAAATCCTATATCATTATTATAGATTTAAAAGATTGTTTTTACACTATTCCTCTTGCACCTCAAGATTGTAAAAGATTTGCCTTTAGTTTGCCCTCTGTTAATTTTAAAGAACCTATGCAACGCTATCAATGGAGAGTCCTTCCACAAGGAATGACTAATAGCCCTACGTTATGTCAAAAATTTGTTGCTACAGCATTAGCTCCCGTTCGTCAACGTTTTCCTCAGTTATATTTAGTTCATTATATGGATGATATATTACTAGCTCATGCTGACGAACATCTATTGTATCAAGCTTTTTCTATTCTAAAGAAACACTTGAGTCTTAATGGTCTTGTCATAGCTGATGAAAAAATTCAAACTCATTTTCCCTATAATTATTTGGGTTTCTCCTTATATCCTCGCGTTTATAATACCCAATTAGTAAAATTACAGACTGACCAGTTAAAAACTCTAAATGATTTTCAAAAACTTCTAGGAGACATTAATTGGATACGCCCTTATTTAAAACTACCCACTTATACCTTGCAGCCTTTATTTGATATCCTTAAAGGTGACTCTGACCCTGCGTCACCCCGAACACTTTCTTCAGAAGGACGATCAGCCTTACAATCAATAGAAGAAGCTATTAGACAACAACAGATTACTTATTGTGATTACCAACGGCCATGGGGTTTGTATATACTTCCTACCCCTCGAGCACCCACAGGAGTTCTTTATCAAGATAAACCTTTGCGATGGATATATCTATCTGCTACTCCAACTAAACATCTGCTCCCTTACTATGAGCTTGTTGCAAAAATTGTAGCAAAAGGACGTCATGAGGCCATCCAATATTTTGGTATAGAACCCCCTTTCATTTGTATTCCTTATGCTTTAGAACAACAAGATTGGCTTTTTCAATTTTCAGATAATTGGTCTATAGCTTTTGCAAACTACCCAGGACGGATTACTCATCATTATCCTTCTGATAAATTGTTACAATTTGCTAGCTTTCATGCCTTTATTTTTCCAAAAATAGTTCGCCGACAACCCATTCCTGAAGCGACACTTATATTTACAGATGGATCTTCTAATGGTACTGCAGCTTTAATTATTAACCATCAAACTTATTATGCACATACCAGTTTCTCTTCTGCCCAGGTTGTAGAATTATTTGCAGTCCATCAAGCATTGCTAACTGTATCCACTTCCTTCAATTTATTTACAGACAGCTCCTATGTGGTCGGTGCCCTACAGATGATTGAAACTGTTCCAATTATCGGCACAACCTCTCCTGAAGTTCTTAACTTATTCAAATTAATTCAACAGGCCCTCCACCGTCGTCAATACCCGTGTTTCTTTGGGCATATTCGTGCGCATTCCACCCTTCCTGGTGCCTTAGTACAAGGCAATCACACTGCGGACGTTCTTACTAAACAAGTGTTTTTTCAATCAGCTATCGATGCAGCCCAAAAATCTCATAACTTACATCATCAAAATAGTCATTCTTTACGGTTACAATTTAAGATTTCCCGCGAAGCTGCACGACAAATCGTAAAATCTTGCTCTACCTGTCCTCAATTCTTTGTTCTCCCTCAATATGGTATTAACCCTCGAGGTTTACGCCCTAATCATCTCTGGCAAACAGATGTCACTCACATCCCTCAATTTGGACGTCTTAAATATGTTCATGTCTCCATCGACACCTTCTCTCATTTTCTCATGGCCTCCCTTCATACTGGAGAATCAACTCGTCATTGTATTCAACATTTGCTCTTTTGCTTCTCTATTTCAGGAATTCCACACACCCTTAAAACAGATAATGGACCCGGTTATACTAGCCGCTCTTTTCAACGTTTTTGTCTTTCCTTCCAAATCCATCATAAAACAGGAATTCCCTATAACCCACAGGGACAAGGTATTGTGGAACGAGCCCATCAGCGTCTCAAACATCAACTATTAAAACAAAAAAAAGGGGAATGACTTGTATAGCCCCTCACCGCATAATGCCTTGAATCATGCTCTTTATGTTTTAAATTTTTTAACTCTAGACGCAGAAGGCAATTCAGCAGCCCAACGTTTTTGGGGAGAACAGTCCTCATGCAAAAAACCACTCGTACGATGGAAAGATCCACTTACCAATCTGTGGTATGGGCCAGACCCTGTATTAATATGGGGACGCGGGCATGTTTGTGTTTTTCCACAGGATGCCGAAGCGCCGCGCTGGATCCCGGAGAGGCTGGTACGCGCGGCGGAGGAACTCCCTGACACATCAAATGCACCACATGACACTGAGCGAGCCCACGAGTGAGCTGCCTACCCAAAGGCAGATTGAGGCGTTGATGCGATATGCTCAGAATGAGGCTCATGTACAACCTCCGGTGACGCCTACCAATATACTGATCATGTTATTATTATTATTACAGCGGATACAAAACGGGGCGGCTGCGGCTTTTTGGGCATACATTCCCGATCCACCTACGATTCAATCATTAGGATGGGATAAAGAAGTAGTACCTGTCTATGTCAATGATACAAGTCTTTTGGGAGGAAAATCAGATATTCATATTTCTCCCCAGCAAGCTAATATCTCTTTTTATGGTCTTACTACACAATATCCTATGTGCTTTTCTTATCAATCACAACATCCCCACTGTATACAGGTGTCAGCTGATATATCTTATCCTCGAGTGACTATTTCTGGCATTGATGAAAAAACCGGAAAAAGATCGTACCGTGACGGAACCGGACCTCTCGACATTCCGTTTTGCGACAAACATCTAAGCATCGGCATAGGAATAGACACTCCTTGGACTTTATGTCGAGCCCGGGTTGCGTCAGTGTACAACATCAACAACGCCGATGCCACCCTTTTATGGGATTGGGCACCTGGGGAACACCTGATTTCCCTGAAAATCGAGGACAGCATCCACCCATTTTCTCTGTAAACACTGCTCAAGTATATCAAACAGAACTGTGGAAACTCTTGGCTGCTTTTGGTCATGGCAATAGTCTATATTTACAATCCAATATTAGTGGGGGTAAATATGGTAATGTAGGAGTTACAGGGTTTTTATATCCCAGAGCTTGTGTCCCTTATCCATTCATGCTGATACAAGGCCATGTGGAAATAACACTGTCATTGAATATTTATCATTTAAATTGTTCTAATTGCATACTTACCAATTGCATAAGAGGTGTTGCTAAAGGAGAACAAGTTATAATAGTAAAACAACCTGCTTTTGTAATGTTACCTGTTGAAATAACTGAAGCTTGGTATGACGAGACTGCTTTAGAATTGCTGCAACGCATTAACACGGCTCTTAGCCGCACTGAAAGAAGCGTGAGCCTGATTGTTCTGGGTATAGTATCTTTAATCACCCTTATAGCAAATGCTGTCACCGCTTCTGTATCTTTAGCACAATCCATTCAAGCTGCTCATACTGTAGATTCCTTGTCATATAATGTTACTAAAGTAATGGGAACACAAGAAGATATAGATAGAAAAATAGAAGATAGACTATCAGCTTTATATGATGTGGTTAGAATTCTAGGAGAACAAGTTCAGAGCATTAGTTTCCGCATGCAAATCCAATGTCATGCTAATTATAAGTGGATTTGTGTTACAAAAAAGGCTTATAATGCATCTGATTTTCCGTGGGATAAGGGTGAAAAAACATCTACAAGGAATATGGTTTAATACTAATGTGTCTCTAGATCTAGTGCAGTTGCATAATGAAATTCTTAATATTGAAAATTCTCCAAAAAGCTACTTTGAACATAGCTGATACTGTTGATAATTTTTTACAAAATTTATTTTCTAACTTCCCTAGCCTTCATTCACTGTGGCGTAGCATAATTGCTGTGGGCGCGGTTTCTGACTGTTGTGCTTATATTGATTTGTTTAGCTCCTTGCCTTATTCGTAGCATTGTTAAAGAATTTTTACATATGAGAGTTCTGATACATAAAAACATGTTGCAACACCGACATCTTATGGAGCTTTTAAAAGAATAATAAAGAGAGGGGAGCTGCGGGGGACTGCCCGTGAAGGGTTAAGTCTTGGGAGCTGCTCGGCGTTATGCAGAGCCTTAGGCACGTCCCTAAGCTCCCTGTCCCGCCCCCCTGAAGAGTTTACTACCCTTAAGGCTCCGGGACGTCTCGGTCTTGCCAACATTTCACAGAAGATAGATTAGCTTATTGATAGAAGATAGATTATCTATTTGTGATCTGCACACAATGGTAAGGGTCTTGTGATTGTATCTGGAGATTAATATACAATCCTGTGAATGTCAGAAGTCACGTACTTTATCCTATATATACTGCAGCACAATAAAGGAAGGCATCAGCCATTTTGGTCTGATCCTCTCAACCCCATCTTTTGTCTCTATCTCTTATTTTTCTTAGCGGGGACGCTCCGTTTTCTCCCTATGCAGGTGTGACTCTTGCTTGTGCTGGCCGCGGCACCCCCGACAAACCCGTCTTCACTCGAGAGGAAGCACGGGGGTCCCGCCCACATCCAGAGGAGCCCCATTTCCGCCTCGTAGTTCGAAATGAGGGATCCTTTCCCTGCTTCATCAGGAAAGGATTCCCGCCGTTCCCGCCGCATCTCAAGAGGAGGCGCTCTCAAACAGGAAAGGCGAGAGGAACTCCAGGGTCGTGCCAACATTCCAAAGAGTCCCCCAGATGTCTCAGTCCATTACAGGGAAACCTGTTTTTCCCTGCACTGCCTCGACATTCACGCGGAGGATTGACTCACACTACGGTGGCACGTGGACACCCCTGTTGGAAAGCCTCGTGGGAAAGCCTCGAGGGAAAAGCCACAGATCCTTTGATCCATGCGAATGGAAAGCGTTACACTGCTGCTACCTCTCGGAAGGAAAGCGCACGTGCATGACCCCACTCGAGCCGATGACTGACTCCCCAGGGGCAGACTCCAGAAGTACCCCTAGATGCATGTCAGCCCTGGAGAGGAATCCTCAGGTTCTGAACACAACTCCACAAAAGGTCTTAGGCCCTGGCATCGACGGGAGAGGAATCCTGAGAGGACCCCTAGCAACTCGCATGGCGACTGGCCTTTCTTGAGGCAACCAGAGCGGGTCCCTGAGGTCCCTGTCGTAACTCGATAGCACCTGCCACAACTCGAGAAAATCCAGGAGGTTCTCCCTTCAGGCGAGATGAGGCCCATTTCCGCTGAGGCGTCTTGAGGCTAAAACACACCTAACCTCTGGAACTTCCAAAGGGTCCTTCCCACACTTGCCTGCAACTCCAAGAATTTCCCCGACATACCTGTCTCCACACTCAAGAGAAGCACGAGAGTCCCGCGCCACATCCAGAGGAGCCTGGCTTCCACCTCGTAGCTCTAGATGACGGATTTCTTTTTCCAGCTTCGTCTGGAAAGAATTCCGGCTTTCCCGTCGCAACTCAAGAGGAGGCGCTCTCAACAGGAAAAGCGAGAGAAACCCCAGTGTCGTGCCACAATTCCAAGGGACCCCCAGATGTCAGTCCATTCAGAGGAACTTGCTTTCCCTGCACTGCCCTCTACTTTCACGCGAGGATCCCAACATACACCATGGAAACGTGGTCAGCCCTGTTGGGAAAGCCCTCGTCGGAAAGCCTCGAGGGAAAGCCACCCAGATCCCTTGATGCACACGACGGGAAGTGTGACACAGCTGCTAGCACGTTCCCTGAGGAGAGGCTCACGTATGCATGCCCGCCACATGGAGATGAGGGCACGAGACCTCCAGGGGAAAGGCTCCAGAAAAGCCTACCAAGATCCATATGTCAGCAGCTGAAAAGGGAGGAAATCCTCAGGTTCCAGCCTCACTCACACACAAAGTCTATAGGCCCCGACATCACGGAGAGGAATCCGAAAAGCCCCTTGCAACTCCCCATGGCCGCAGCTGGTCTTTTCCTGAGGCCAACCGAGAGCGGGTCCCTGAGTCCCGCTCGTAACTTCCAGAGAGACCCCTGCCCAAGTCTAGAAAATCCAGGAGGTTTCTCGCCCTCCAGGCGACGATAAGGCCCATTTCCTCTGAGAGCGTCCCCCTGGAGGCTCAATCAAG
>NW_017215419.1:0-13930 GCF_001704415.2 Capra hircus
GGGGGGCCTCTCGGGATTCCTCTCCTTCGATGCCGGGGCTTAAGACCTTGTGTGGAGTCGGTGCCGGAACCTGAGGATTCCTCTCAGTGCTGACATGGATCTTGGGGTACTTCTGGAGTCTCCCCAGGGGGAGTCAGTCCTCGTCTCTAGTGGGCGTCTTCACATGCGCTTTCTTCTCGAGCTGTAGTAGCAGTGTCATGCTTCCCTCGCGTAGATCAAGGGATTTCTGACTTTCCGAGGCTTTCCCACGAGGCTTTCCCACGAGGCTTTCCCACAGGGCTGTCCCACGTGCCACCGTGGTGTGAGTCGATCCTCGGCTTGAAAGTCGAGGCAGTGCAGGGAAAACAGGTTTCCCTGGAATGGACTGAGACATCTGGGGGACTCTGGGAATGGTGGCACGGACCCTGGAGTTCCTCTCGCCTTTCCTGTGGAAAGCGCCTCCTCTTGAGATCCGACAGGAACCGACGGGAATTCTTTCCCACCACGAAGGGAAAGGATCCCTCCTCTCGAGCTAGGAGGCGGAAATGAGGCATCCTCTGGATGTGGGCGTAACTCTCGTGCTTCCACTCGGGTGGAGACGGGTATGTCGCGGAACTTCTTGAGTTGTAGCAAGGGTGTGAAGAACCCTTTGGAAGTTCCAGATGTTAGGTGTGAAGAGCCTCGAGACGCCTCAGCGGAAATGGGCCTCATCTCGCCTGGAGGGGAGAACCTCCTGGATTTTCTCGAGTTGCGGCAGGTGCTCTCGACTTATGACGGGGACCTCCAGGGACCCGCTCTGGTGGCCTCAGGAAAGGCCAGTCCCCATGCGATGTGCTCGGGGGCCTCTCAGGATTCCTCTCCCGTGGATGCCGGGGCCTAAGATCTTGTGTAGAGTTGTTGCCGGAACCTGAGCATTCCTCTCCAGTGCTGACATGGATCTTGGGGTACTTCTGGAGTCTCCTCAGGGGAGTCAGTCCTCGTCTCGAGTGGGGGCATGCACGTGCGCTTTCCTCCCGAGCTGTAGCAGCAGTGTCGCACTTCCCTTCGCCGTGGATCAAGGGAACTGTGGCTTTCCCTCGAGGCTTTCCCACGAGGGTTTCACACGAGGCTTTCCCACAGGGCTGTCCCACGTGACACCGTGGTGTGAGTCGATCCTTGGCTTGAAAGTCAAGGAAGTGCAGGGAAAACAGGTTTCCCTGGAATGGACTGAGTCATTTGGGGAACTCTGGAATGGTGGCACGGACCCTGGAGTTCCTCTCGCCTTTCCTGTGGAGAGCACCTCCTCTTGAGATGCGACGGGAACGCGGGGAATTCTTTCCCGAACACGCAGGGAAAGGATCCCTCTCTCGATCCATTAGGTGGAAACGTGGCTCCTCTGGATTTGGGCGGGACTCTCGTGATTCCTCTCGAGTGGAGACGGGTATGTCGGGGAACTTCTTGAGTTGAAGCAAGGGTGTGAAGGACCCTTTGGAAGTTCCAGAGGTTAGGTGTGATTAGCCTCGAGACGCCTCAGCGGAAATGGGCCTAATCTCGCCTGGAGGGGAGAACCTCCTGGATTTTCTCGAGTTGCGGAAAGTGCTCTCGACTTTCGACGGGGACCTCAGGGACCCGCTCAGGTGGCCTCAGGAAAGGCCAGTCCCCATGCGAGTTGCTCGGGGGCCTCTCAGGATTCCTCTCCCGTGGATGCCGGGGCCTAAGATCTTGTGTAGAGTTGTTGCCGGAACCTGAGCATTCCTCTCCAGTGCTGACATGGATCTTGGGGTACTTCTGGAGTCTCCTCAGGGGAGTCAGTCCTCGTCTCAAGTGGGGGCATGCACGTGCGCTTTCCTCCCGAGCTGTAGCAGCAGTGTCGCACTTCCCTTCGCGTGGATCAAGGGAACTGTGGCTTTCCCTCGAGGCTTTCCCACGAGGGTTTCCCACGAGGCTTTCCCACAGGGCTGTCCCACGTGCCACCGTGGTGTGAGTCGATCCTCGGCTTGAAAGTCGAGGCAGTGCAAGGAAAACAGTTTTCCCTGGAATGGACTGAGACATCCGGTGGAATCTGGGAATGGTGGCACGACCCTGGAGTTCCTCTCACCTTTCCTGTGGAGAGTGCCTCCACTTCAGATGTGACGGGAATGCCGGGAATTCTTTCCCGCACACGCAGGGAAAAGATCCCTTCTCTCGAGCTTTGAGGCGGAATCGGGGCTCCTCTGGATGTGGGCAGGATTCTCGTGCTTCCTCTCGAGTGGAGACGGGTATGTCGGGGAACTTATTGAGTTGCCGCAAGGGTGGGAAGGACCCTTTGGAAGTTCCAGAAGATAGACGTGATTAGCCTCGAGACGCCTCAGCGGAAATGGGCCTCATCTCACATGGAGGGGAGAACCTCCTGGATTTTCTCGAGTTGCGGAAAGTGCTCTCGACTTTCGACGGGGACCACAGGGTCCCGCTCTGGTGGCCTCAGGAAAGGCCAGTCCCCATGCGAGTTGCTCGGGGGCCTCTCGGGATTCCTCTCCCGTCGATGCCGGGGCCTAAGACCTCGTGACGAGTTGGTGCCGGTACCTGAGCATTCCTCTCCAAGCTGACATGGATCTTGGGGTACTTCTGGAGTCTCCCCAGGGGAGTCAGTCCTCGTCTCGAGTGGCGGCATGCAGTTCGATTCCCTCCCGAGCTGCTAGCAGCAGTGTCACGGCTTCCCGTCGAGTGGATCAAGGGATCAGTGTCTTTCCCTTGAGGCTATTCCATGAGGCTTTCCCAGGAGTCTTTCCCACAGGGCTGTCCCACGTGCCACCGTGGTGTGAGTCGATCCTCGGCATGAAATCGAGGCAGTGCAGGGAAAACAGTTTTCCCTGGAATGGACTGAGACATCTGGGGGACTCTGGGAATGGTGGCACGACCCTGGAGTTCCTCTCGCCTTTCCTGTGGAGAGCGCCTCCTCTTGAGATGTGACAGCAAGGCCAGGAATTCTTTCCCGACCACACAGGGAAAGGATCCTCCTCTCGAGGTATGAGGAAAGAAACGGGGCTCCTCTGGATTTGGGCGGGACTCTCTCGCTTCCTCTCGAGTGGAGACGGGTATGTCGGGGAACTTTTTGAGTTGCAGCAAGGGTGTGAAGGACCCTTTGGAAGTTCCAGAGGTTAGGTGTGATTAGCCTCGAGACTCCTCAGAGGAAATGGGCCTCATCACGCCTGGCGGGGAGAACCTCCTGGTTGCTCTCGAGTTGGGGTTGGTGCTCTCCACTTACCACGGTGTCCTCAGACACCCGCTTTGGTGGCCTCAGGAAAGGCAAGTCCCCATGCGAGTTGCTCGGGGGACACTCGAGATTCCTCTTCTGTCGATCCCGGGGCCTAAGATCTTGTGTGGAGTCGGTTCAGAACCTGAGGATTCCTCTCCAGTGTTGACATGGACCTTGGGGTACTTCTGGAGTCTACCGAGGGGAGTCAGTCCTCGTCTCGAGTGGGGGCATGCACGTGCACTTTCCTCCCGAGCTGTAGCAGCAGTGTCACGGTCCCTTAGTGTGGATCAAGGGATCTGTGGCTTTCCCACGAGGCTTTCCCACGAGGCTTTCCCACGAGGCTTTCCCACAGAGCTGTCCCACGTGCCACCGTGGGTGAGTCGATCCTCGGCTTGAACGTCGAGGCAGTGCAGGGAAAACAGGTTTCCCTGGAATGGACTGAGACATCTGGGGGACTCTGGGAATGGTGATACGACACTGGAGTTCTTCTCGCTTTCCTGTGGAGAGCGCCTCCTCTTGAGATGCGACGGGAACGCCGGGAATTCTTTCCCGACGACATAAGGAAAGGATCCCTCCTCTGGAGCTAGGAGGCGGAAACGGGGCTCCTCTGGATGTGGGCGGGACTCTCGTGCTTCCTCTCGTAGTGGAGACGGTATGTCGGGGAACTTCTTGAGTTGCAGCAAGGGTGTGAAGGACCCTCTGGAAGTTCCAGAGGTTAGGTGTGATTAGCATCGAGAGCCCTCAGCGGTAATGGGCCTCACTCGCCTGGAGGGGAGAACCTCCTGGATTTTCTCGAGTGGCGGCAGGTGCTCTCGACTTAAGACGGGGATGTCAGGGAGCCGCTCTGGTGGCCCATGGAAAGGCCAGTCCCCATGCGAGTAGCTCTGGGGCCTCTCGGGATTCCTCTCCCGTCGATGCCGGGGCCTAAGACCTTGTGTGGAGTCGGTGCCGGAAACTGAGTATTCCTCTCCAGTGCTGACATGGACCTTGGGGGACTTCTGGAGTCTCCCCAGGGGAGTCAGTCCTCGTCTCGAGTGGGGGCATGCACGTGCGCTTTCCTCCCGAGCTGTAGCAGCACTGTCACGCTTCCCTTAGCGTGGATCAAGGGATCTATGGCTTTCCCTCCGAGGCTTTCCCACGAGGCTTTCCCACGAGGCTTTCCCACAGGGGCTGTCCCATGTGCCACCGTGGTGTGAGTCGATATTCGGCTTGAAAGTCGAGGCAGTGCAGGGAAAACAGGTTTCCCTGAAATGGAGTGAGACATCTGGGGAACTCTGTGAATGTGGCACGACCCTGGAGTTCCTCTCGCCTTTCCTGTGGAGAGCGCCTCCTCTTGAGATGCGACGGGAATGCCGGGAATTCTTTCCCGACCACGCAGGGAAAAGATCACTTCTTTCGAGCTAGCAGGGGGAAACGGGGCTCCTCTGGATGTGGGCGGGACTCTCGTGCTTCCTCTCGAGTGGAGACGGGTATGTCGGGGATCTTCTTGAGTTGCAGCAAGGGTGTGAAGGACCCTTTGGAGCTTCCAGACGTTAAGTGTGAATAGCCTCGAGACGCCTCAGCGGAAATGGGCCTCATCTCGCCTGGAGGGGAGAACCTCCTGGATTTTCTAGAGTTGCTGCAGGTGCTCTCGACTTACGACGGGACCTCACGGGACCCGCTCTGCTCGCCTCAGGAAAGGGCCAGTCCCCATGCGAGTTGCTCGGGGCCTCTATTGATTCCTCTCCCGTCTATGCCGGGGCCTGAGACCTTGTGTGGAGTCGGTGCCGGAACCTGAGGATTCCTCTCCAGTTCTGACATGGATCTTGGGGTACTTCTGGAGTCTCCCAGGGGAGTCAGTCCTCGTCGCGAGTGTGGCGTGCACGTGCGCTTTCCTCCCGAGCTTTAGCAGCAGTGTCACGCTTCCCTTTGCGTGGATCCAGGGATCTGTGGCTTTCTCTGTAGGCTTTCCCACGAGGCTTTCCCACTAGGCTTTTCACAGGGCTGTCCCACGTGCCACCGAGGTCTGAGTCGATCCTCGGCTTGAAAGTCGAGGCATTGGGAGGAAAACAGGTTTCCCTGGAATCGACTGACACATCTGGGGGCTCTGGGAATGGTGGCACGACCCTGAGTTCCTCTCGCCTTTCCTGTGGAGAGCGCCTCTTCTTGAGATGCGACGGGATCGCCGGAAATTCTTTCCCGACCACGCAGGGAAAGGATCCCTCCTCTCGAGCTATGAGACTGAAACGGGGCTCTTCTGGTTGTGGGCGGGACTCTTGTGCTTCCATTCGAGTGGAAACGGGTATGTCGGGGAACTTATTGAGTTGCAGCAAGGGTGTGAAGGGCCCTTTGGAAGTTCCAGAGGTTAGGTGTGATTAGCCTCGAGATGCCTCAGCGCAAATGGGTCTCATCTCGCCTGGAGGGGAGAACCTCCTGGATTTTCTCGAGTTGCGCCAGGTGCTCTCGACTTACTACGGGGACCTCAGGGACCCGCTTTGGTGGCCTCAGGAAAGGCCAGTCCCCATGCGAGTTGCTCGGGAGCCTCTCGTGATGTCTCTCCCTCTCCAGTGTGTCTTGAATCTTGACTGGCCTTTCCTGAGGCCACCAGAGCGGGTCCCTGCGGTCCCCGTCGTAAGTCGAGAGCACCTGCCGCAACTGGAGAAAATCAAGGATGTTCTCCCCTCCAGGCAAAATGAAGCCTATTTCCGCTGACACATCTCAAGGCTAAGCACACTTAAACTCTGGAACTTCCAAAGGGTCCTTCACACCCTTGCAGCAAATCAAGAAGTTCCCCGACATACCCGTCTCCACTCAAGAGGAAGCACGATAGTTCCGCCCGCATCCAGAGGAGCCCCGTTTCCCCCTCATAGCTCGAGAGGAGGGATCCTTTCCCTGTGCGGTCGGAAAGAATTCCCGGCGTTCCCGTCGCATCTCAAGAGGAGGCGTTCTCCACAGGAAAGGTGAGAGGAACTCCAGGGACATGCCACCATTCTCCGAGTCCCCCAGATGTTTCAGTCTATTCCAGGGAAACCTGTTTCCCCGCACTGACTCGACTTTCAAGCCAAGGATCGACTCACACCACTGTGGCACGTGGGACAGCCCTGTGGCAAAGCCTCGTGGGAAAGCCTCGTGGGAAAGCCTTGAGGGAAAGCCACAGATCCCTTGATCCACGCGAAGGTAAGAGCGACACTGCTGCTACAGCACGGGAGGAAAGCGCACGTGCATGCCCCCACTCGAGACGAGGACTGACTCCCCTGGGGAGACTCCAGAAGTACACCAAGATCCATGTCAGCACTGGAGAGGAATCCTCAGGTTACTGCACCGACTCTATGTAAGGTCTGAGGCCCCGGCATCGACGGGAGAGGAATCCGGAGAGGGCCCCGAGCAACTCGCATGGGGACTGGAATTTCCTGAGGCCACCAGAGCGGATCCCTGAGGTCCCCGTCGTAAGTCGAGAGCACCTGCCGCAACACGGTAAAATCCAGGTGGTTCTCCCCTCCAGGCAAGATGAGGCCCGTTTCCCCTGAGGTGTCTCGAGGCTAATCACACGTGACCTCTGGAACTTCCAAAGAGTCTTTCACAGTCATGCTGCAACTCAAGAAGTTCCCCGACATACCCGTCTCCACTCAAGAGGAAGCACGAGTGTCCCGGCCACATCCAGAGGAGCTCCGTTTCCGGCTCGTAGCTCGAGATGTGCGATCCTTTCCATGATTGGTCGGGAAAGAATTCCCGGCATTCCCATCGCATCTCAAGAGGAGGCGCTCTCCAAAGGAAAGGGGAGAGGAACTACAGGGTCGTGCCACCATTCCGAGACTCACCCAGATGTCTCAGTCCATTCCACAGGAACCTGTTTTCCCTGCACTGCCTTGGCCTTCATGCCGAGGATCGACTCACACCACCGTCACACGTGGGACAGCCCTGTGGGAAAGCCTAGAGGGAAAGACTCGAGGGAAAGCCACAGATCCCTTGGTCCAGGGATGGGGAAGCGTGACACTGCTGCTACAGCATGGGAGGAAATGTCACGCTCATGCCCCCACTCGAGACGAGGCCTGACTCCCTTGTGGAGACTCGAGAAGTACCACAAAATCCATGTCAGCACTGGAGAGGGAATCCTCAGGTTCCGGCCCCGACTCCACACAAGGTCTTAGGCCCGGCATCGACGGGAGAGGAATCACGAGAGGCCCCTAGCAACACGCATGATGACTGGCGTTTCCTGCGGCCGCCAGAGCGGGTCCCTGAAGTCCCTGTCGTAACTCGAGAGCACCTGCTGAAACTCGGGAATATCCAGGAGCCTCTCCATTCCAGGCGACATGAGGCCCATTTCTGCTGAGGCATCTCGAGACTAACCACACCTAACCTCTGGAACTTCCAAAGGGTCCTTCACACCCTTGCTGCAACTCAAGAAGTTCCCCGACATACCCGTTCCTCTTCACATTTATCCATAATGGTGGTGTCATCTGCATATCTAAGTTTATTGATATTTCTACAGGCAATCTTGATTCCAGCTCATGTATCTTCCATCCCAGCATTTTTCATGATGTACTCTGCATATAAGTTAAATAAACAGGGTGACAATATACAGCCTTTGCATACTCTTTTTCCTTTTTGGAACCAGTCTGTTGTTCCATGTCCTGCTCTAACTGTTGCTTCCTGACCTTCATCCAGATTTCTCAAGAGGCAGGTTAGGTGGTCTGGTATTCCCATCTCTTTCAGAATTGTGGCTAAAACAACAGTATAAGGACCTTTCCGATGTCAGGCCAAGGAATTGTGTTTCCAGTCATTGAGCCACACCTGATCACTGAGCACAAATTCATGAATCTGTTCCTCAAGGGGGAATGATATTCTTTTTTATACAAACTTAGTTACCTGATTTATTACCTTACCTAATTGTTCCATCTGCTGTGAAATCCCACCCCCTTACTTGTGGCAAATCTGCTAACACCTGCCTCACTGTGGGAGGGGGTCTCCCATAGAAAATTTCATAAGGACAACAACTATCGGAACGTGGCGGTTACCCATAATATGAGTAAGTCTGCCGGAAGCAAGCCCATCCATGTACAGTCAGTCTCTATGATCCATTTTGAAAGTGTCTCTTCAAGAGTTTGGTTTGTTTCTTTCCACCATTCCAGAACACTGGGGCCTATATGCTGTATGTAATTTCCACTGATATTTAGAGCTTCACATACCTGTTAATTAACACGGCTACAAAGACAGGGCCATTGTCGGATTCTATTACTGGTTGGAAACCCAAGTCTGGGAATTATTTCTCAATCAGCGAGCTACTTGTTTTCTTTTTCAGATCAGGTAGGGAAGGCCTCTGCCCAACCGGAGAAGGTACCTACTATTCTAGTAAGTCATGATAACAGGTGACTGCCTTTGCTTCCCCGAAGGACACTCGCTTTCCCTGCATCCTGAGAACTCCAGCGTCTCAGCCAGTTGGAAAAGCGCTTCTTGGAGGTCATTATTCAGGGGCAACTTCCCCTGGAGCCCGGGGCCATAGGGAGCGGCTCCACACTCCCAGGGAAAGGCAGAGCCACAGCCACACATCTGTCCCATCCCCTTTTGCTCTGTAGGAGAGCTCTAGTGGAGCCTAGGTCTGTCAGGAAAATTCTTGGCTCCTATGGGGACACATTCTATGTGTGAAACTGCATCCAGGACCTAGGGGCCACAGGGCGCCTGTTTCTCTCGGGGGCAGAGGGGTGGGGGGCCTGAAGCAGTGCGGCCCAGCAACAGCTTCCACATCCATCGCAATTGCTCTTTTCTTACCTCTGATAGAACTAGCTTTGTTCCAGCCTTTGCAATTTGGGAGGCAAGCGGCCCCCTTCCTCCCCAAGGAGGCATGGGACCTAATTTGAGTGGAAAGGCCCCTCACGGAGCTGAACCCAGGAAGGCACCCAGTCATGTCTGACACATTCCTGCATCCTGCTTCTTCATGAGCAATACCGCTATAAGCTAGGAATGTCTTTCCAAGGCTCAGAAAGGACAGGGGAGATTCATGGTGCTGCCTCTGGAATTTCGGTCCTCTGAGCAGACCTGGAGGTCTCCCCTTGAAGGAAGCTAACCAGTTTTCTTCCAAATACAGGCTTGCAACACACACTGGGTGGCTGCCTCTTCTTCCCTGAAGGACGATCACTTTCCCCCGCATCCTGTGAACTCTGCATCCCAGCCTGCTGGAAAAGCGCTTCTTGGAGGTCATTTTTTCAGGGACAATTTTCCCTGGAGCCCGGGGCTGTAGGGAGGGCCCCATGCTCGCTGTGAAAGGCAGAGTCACATCCACAGTCTGTTCTACCCCTTTTGCCCTGTGGGAGAGCTCTAGTGAGCCTAAGGTCTGTCAGGAAAATTCTTGGCTCCTATGGGGACACACCCTGTGTGTTAACCTGCATATCGGACCTAGGGCCACAGGGCGCCTGTTCCTCTCGGGGACCCTGAAGTGGTGCGGCCCAGCAACAGCCTGAACATCCATCCGATTGCTCTTTTCTTCCTTCTGATAGAGCTAGCTTTGCTTCTCGCTTTGGCATTTCGAAGCCAGGGGGAGCCCCACCGCTGTTGTCCTGGGGTCTATTGGAGGTACCGGGTCTATTGGACGCCAGCATGGCACCGACCCCCCTCAGACACACTCCCGCAGCCTCCTTCCCCATGGGCAGGACTGTTCTGACCTAGGAATGTGTTCCAAGGCTCAGAAAATGCAGGGAGACACACGGCCCTGACTCTGGAACTGAGGCCGTTGGAGCAGGCCTGGAGGTCTGACGTCTGAGACGCCAAACACTTGCTGCAAGATACAGGTGTGAAAACACACTCTCTGGGGCTGCCTTTCCTTCCTCCAAGGAAGAGAGCTTTTCCAGTTCCTCCGTGCTGAGTCATACAAGGCTGGAAAGGTCTGGCTTCGAGGGCATTTCTGCAGCAGCAAATGGCCCCTGAGGCCCTGCACCAGGGAGGGATCCTACCCTCCCAGGGGAAGTCAAAGCAACCTCCAAATCAGCTGTTCTCTCATGTTTTCCTCTGCAGGAGGGAGCTAGTGAGCCCAGGTCTGTCTGGAACGTTCTTGGATCCTGCGGGAAATCATCCTGGGAGCCCACCTGGATACCAGTCGTAGGGGCTAAAATTCGCATTTTCCTTCCTTGGAGCCCTAACGGCAGAACAGCCTAGCAACTGGTTGAAAATCCATCCTGTTGCTGTTTTCTTCCCTCTGACAGAGCGAGCTTTGCTCCCATTTTGGGATTTCAGAAAGGCAAGGAGGTGGCCTGCAACTCCTTGCCTGGGGTCCATTGGAGGTGCAAGGTGCCCTCGACCAGGGTGACCCCAGCATGACACCTGGCCCCCTCAGACACACTCCCGCAGCCTGCTTCCCCATGGGCAGGACTGCTCTCACCTAGGAATGTGTTTGCAAGGCCAGGAAACTGCAGGGAGACACAAGACCCTGATTCTGGCATTGAGTCTGTTGGAAAGGCCTGCAGGTCTTCTGTCTAACAAGCCAAACACTTGCTGCAAGATACAGGCCTGAAAACACACTCTTGGGCTGCCTTTCCTTCCTCCAAGGAAGAGAGTTTTCTCAGACTCCTGTGGGCTGAGAGCCACACAGGGGCTGAAAAGCACTTGCTGGGAGATTCTTTTTCATTGGCCATGGCCCCTGAGGGCCCTGTGCTCAGGGAGGGCTCCCTCCCTCCGAGGGAAAGTCAAAGGAAGCTCCAAACGGCTGTTCAATCATGTTTCTGAGAGAGTCATTGCCAAGGCAGGTTTCTAAGAAGTTCAAGGGTCCCCAAGGAGAGAGGGGTCTAGAATTCTCAAGGAGGAAGAAAGGACAAACTGTTTTCCCTCTACATTCCTTAGGATTATATAACAATCATGCATCCTTCTTGAGGACGGTCTCTGGAAAAAACCTTCTGGCTAATCCTGTTATCTTAAAATGTAAATTATGGGAGTAGGTCTAGTGAGTCTTTACAACCTCCAGACATTCTTTTGTTCGTTGTCATAACTTATTGGAGAGTATATAACTCCATTACCAACACTAGCAAGGGGGTACGCTTTCTGCCCTTGTGATGTCTCTGTCAGAAGCTTTCTCTATCTCCTTTATACTTTAATAAAACTCTATTGCACAAAAGCTCTGAGCAATCAAGCCTCGTCTTGGGCCCTGGATTGAATTCTTCTCCTCCATAAGCCAAGAATCCCAGCATCTTTTCGTGGTTCAGCAACAATATTTCATTTCCTCTGCAGGAGAGAGCTAGTGAGCTTAGGTCTGTCTGGAACATTCTTGGATCCTGTGGGGAAAATATCCTGTGCACACATCTGGATACTGGGCCTAGAGGCCAAAATTTGCATTTCTTTCCCGGGGAGCCCTAACGTGGTGTGACTTAGCAACTGCTTGAAAATCCATCCCATTGCTGTTTTCCTCCTTCTGACAGAGCTAGCTTTGTTCCCTGCTTTGGGATATCTCAACCGAAGGGCCGGTCCATAGCTACTCGCCTGGGGCCCATTGGATGTGCAAGGTGCCCTCGACTAGGTGACCCTAGCATGGCACTCCAGCCCGCTCAGACACACTCCCGAGGCTTCTTTCTCATGGGAAGCACTGCTCCAACCTAGGAATGTGTCTGCAATGCTTGGAAAGTGCAGTGAGACACACAGCCCTGACTCTGCAATTGAGGCCCTCAGAGCAAGCCTGCAGCTCTGATGTCTGAGAAGCAAAACACTTGCTGCAAAGAGAGGCCTGAAAACACACTCTCTGTGGATGACTTTCCTTCCTCTAAGGAAGATAGTTTTCCCAGTCTCCTGCTTCCTGAATGTCACACAGCTGGAATGCGCTTGCTTGGAGGTCGTGATTCAGTGGCAATGACCCCTGAGGCCTTTGCCCAGGGAGGGCTCCCACACTCACAGGCAAATCAAAGCAACTTCCAAGTGAGTCAGCTCTTCACATCAAATGGCCACAGTATTGGAGTTTCAGGTTCAGTATTAGTCCTTCCAATGTATATTCAGACCTGATTTCCTTTAGGATGGAGTGGTTGCGTCTCCTTGTAGTCTAAGCGACCTACAAGCATCTTCTCCAACACCACAGTTCAAAAGCATCCAATTTTCAGCTGTCACTTTCTTTATAGTACATCTTTCATATCCATCCATGACATATGGAAAACCATAGCCTTGACTGGATGGATCTTGTTGGCAAAGCAACGTCTCGGCTTTTTAATATGCTGTCTAGTTTGGTCATCACTTTTCTTCCAAGTCATAAATATGTTTTAAGTTCATGGAGGCAGCCATCACCTGCAGTGATTTCCAAGCCCCCAAAATAGTCTGCTGCTGTTTCCAATGTTTTCCCATCTATTTGCCATGAAGTGATGAGACTGGATGCAATGATTTTAGTTTTTCTGAATGCTTAGCTTTAAGCTAACTTTTTCACTCTCCTCTTTCACTTTCATCAGGAGACTCTTTAGTTCTTATACACTTTCTGCCATAAGGGTGGTGTCGTCTGCATATCTGAGATTCTTGATAATTTCTCCAGCAATCTGGATTCCCAGCGTGTGCTTCCTCCAGCCCAGTGTTTCTCATGATGTACTCTGCATATAAGTTAAATAAGCAGGGTGACAATATACAGCCAGAACATATTCCTTTTCCTATTTAGAACCAGTCTGTTGTTCCATGTCCAGTTCGAACTGTTTCTTCCTGACCTGCATACAGGTTTCTCAAGAGACAGGTCAGGTGGTCTGGTATTCCCATCTCTTTCAGAATTTTTTCCCAGTTTATTGTGATCCACACAGTCAAAGGCTTTGGCATAGTCAATAAAGCAGAAAATAGATGTCTTTTTTTTCTGGAACTCTCTTGCTTTTTCAATGATCCAGTGGATGTTGGCAGTTTGATCTCTGGTTTCTCTGCATTTTTTTAAATCCCTCTTGAACATTTGGAAGTTCACAGTTCATGTGAACTTGGAGAATTTTGAGCATTACTTTACTAGTGTGTGAGATGAGTGCAATTGTGCAGCAGCTTGAATATTCTTTGTCATTGCCTTTCTTTGGATTAGAATGAAAACTGACCTAATGACTAGGTGTTTTCAATTGCATATGCTGAAAGAACTGGCTGTGCAGTTTTGATGAAAAAAATCATTTAACCTATTTTCTCTGAAGTGGCAAGGCATATCGTGGCCATCCCTGAATCATAAAGTCACCTTTTCTTTATGTAGTCATAGTTTCATGCCTAAATTATAGGCCAACTCATGCTCAAATTGACTCTGATGTCAGGGCAGATCAACTAATAAAAAGCTTGGATTGTCCCTCTGGAGGAAAGTGAGATCTTGGTCCCACAAGAAGAATCTGAAGGGTTAAGGGAACTTGCAAGAGTGGGGAAAGCTTAGTCCCATCCTACATGTACCAAAATCTTAAATAAGGCTTATTTACTTTACCGAAGTAAAAAACAGATGATGAAAACAATTATAAATCAATGAAAGGTAAAGAAAACTCATAGTCTGTTATCAAAAATTGCAATTCTAAGAAAACTTTGTGCTCTTAAGCCTAGAGAGGAGACTAAATTCATCTGGTACCAGCTTACCAGAAGACAAACAAACAAACAAACAAATTATCAGTAAGCTTAAAAAAAAGTATATTCCATATATCTTGAAGTAGCAGTATTTCTGCAAAGGCATCAGTGTGAAACCATAGAGGACATGGTTAAAACCTGATTAAATAGAAATTGACAATGTAAATCTGGTCACTGCTGCGACTTGAAATGCTTTAATATGATAACTGGAATTATAACTGACAGCATTTGACCAGGACATTT